>NC_056735.1:876463067-876585567 GCF_019279795.1 Protopterus annectens | reverse complement strand
ACCTGAGATCGCTCTTGCTTGTGTAGGTGATTTGTATCGGAGTTGACATGGGTTGGTACAGTATCAACCACTGTGTAGCTATCATCCACTATAAAATCCTCACGTAAAATCTGGCTAATGGTACTATAGTTGTAGCCACTGCCATTGAACCCAGAGCTTGAAGAACCAAACAGGCTGAAATCCTGGTACTGCAGATTATTTTTCTGAACTGTGATCTTACTGTCTGAACTCTTGAGGGAGGTAGTGAAGCTATGGTTGATTTTGTGTTGAGAAGTGCTCCTATGTCTCTAGTTAAAGTTTTTCTTAGTTTATGGTTATCCTCAGAAAAAACATGTCTGGAGAACCTGGTCTTTTTCCTTTAACAGTTGATGCCTGTTTGGGTGGAAATGAACCCATTGTCAAGATATGGAAACACCCAGAATCCCTGCAGTCTCAAGTGAGCTGCAACTACTGCCATGCACTTTGTAAAAACCCCTGGGGCTGTGGTAAGACCAAAGGTCAGAACTCTGAACTGGTAATGACTGGTTCCCAACTGGAAGCTTAAGTGCTTTCCGGATTGTCTGTTCATCTTTATGTGATAGTACACATCCTGAAGGTCAATCAAGCACACCCAGTCATCCTTGCCCAAAAAGGGGAGAATGGACTGAACCATGACCATGTGGAACTTGGTGCATTGCACTGACGTGTTTAAGTTGCTGAGATCCAGAATTGGTCTCCAGTCCCCTGTTTTCTTTGGCACTAAAAAGAATCTTGCGGAACTTTTGGATTCTATTTGGTCTGGCAGTACCTGCTGGATGACTCTTTTTTTTCTAGCAACCTTTGTACCTGAATTGCTGCTTTTTCCCTCTCACTGGGCGGGACATCAGGGATTTTTCATGAAGTTGGAGGAGGAAGGGAAATTGGTATTATATAACCTCTGGAAATAATCCTCTGCACCCAAGTATCTGTTGTTACTTCAAGTCAGGCTCTCTGATGCAGGGCTAGTTGACGAGAAGGGCAACTAGGCCTCCTTTCAGGAATGCTGGAAAGGTTTACCAAAGGAAGAATCTTTGGACCCTTGGATTTGCAGACCACCTCTGCTGCAGGGAAGGCATCAACCATTGGAATCCTCCCACTAACCCTGGGGGAGCTACCTCCATGTGCATCCTCTTGAGGTCCCTGGGACGTTTTGAACCACATTTTTCCACTAACTCATTGATTCCTGGAAAAGGATCTTTGAGGGGCAGAAAAAGATATGCCCATGGAAGACAGGGTCTTTCCATCATTTTCATACCTGGATAATGTGTCTTTTATCATGGGGCCAAACAAAGATGTGGTGTCAAAGGGAGCATTGATGAATGAAGACCTGAAGGGCTCTGCAAAATCAGATAAGCGCATTGTCTGCCTCTGCAACACAGATGGTTCCTACTCTCTTGGATCCTCAATCTAAAGCCTTGATATTTCTGCACTTGATGTCTCACCTTCCTTTTTCACAGGGACAACTAGTACCAAAACCCCAGGCTTCCTCCTTATGGAAACGCCAGAACCCACTGCCCTTGAAGTTCCTCTGGGTATGTGAAAAATGAGCTTCATGGAAGAATTAGAAATCAATTGCAGGGTAGCCAACTGAGAAATCATTGATGCTTGCACGTCTTCAGAAACAGATCCTGAGAGTGTGTCTGAAAGTTTCTTAATCAGGTCTCTCTGTAACCTGGTGAAATGTGCTAGATAGTTCAGTGACCTTATGGCGAAGATAACTGAAGCATTGACATGCTTCTCAAACCTGTCCATCACCCGAGACTCCTTGTTGGGAGGATGAACAGTGGTACCCTCCTCAGCAAATTCCTTCTTAGTACCTGCCACCATGACCATGGCATCAACAGCAACTCCTTTTGCCCAAAACTGCTTGTCCTTTGGTGCTGCCAAAATTTTGTCAAGTCTCCAAGGTATTGATTCAATGGTATTGTGATCCTTACATGCCTGCAGAGAGATCAACTCAATGAGCTTGTCTCTGGGTGGAGTCACCCAGGAGGTAGACGGGCCAGTAACGAAAGCCTCCAGGAATACAGACTCCTCAAATAAAGGGTTTATGGACTTCCAGCCACCTTTCTGTTTTAGGATTTCAAGGATGTCTCCAAATGAGACATCTTTAGGAGGTGACCATGGGGGCACTTCACCACCATCAAAGTTTGTATCTTCTGTGACAGACTCCTCTGGGGAGTCCACATGCTTCCTCTTGCACATCTTCTTCTTAGGAACCTCCTCCATGGGATACTCTGGGGAGGTATCAGAGGAAGTTGGGAAGCCTGGGGTTTTGGTACCAGTTGTCCCTGTGAAAAAGGAAGGTGAGACACCAAGTGCAGAAATATCAAGGCTTTAGATTGAGGATCCAAGAGGGTAGGAACCATCTGTGTTGCAGAGGCAGACAATGCTCTCTCCATGGCCTGAAAGACAGACCTCTCCAGAGAAGGATAGGACCCCCGATCTGAAAAGGCAAGCTTTTGGACCAATGTCCCTCCCTGCTCCAAGGACAATCCCTCAGAGGCAGAAGCCAGACACGAACTAACCTGTGCCACGGCTCCAAGGTGCAGGGACAGCTCCAATAACTTTGGAGTCAACTCCAGAACTTCCATCCAACAGGACAGCCTTAGCTCCAAGAGCTCTCTAGATCTGACTGAACCAAAGTGCTCAGAGCAAACTTCAGATCCAAGGATAAGGGTATCATTGGATCTGAGGCAAACAGAGCCAGGTGGCTTGGATCCAAGGACTCTGAGACTGTGGAAGGAGTCAGAGGAGGAAATGGCAGGTGGGGGTGTAATGGAAGATCGTATCCCTTGACCCAATGGGGTAGGAGCTGAAGAAACACCCATGAGACTCTGCACCAAGAGAATTCTTCTCATCAATCTCTCCACATTTTCTTCCATTAGACTCCTGGAAGAGTGAGTGGAAATTACCAAAGAGGACCTAGGTTTCGCCAGAAAGGGAGAACGAACCCTGGAGGGAACTGGGTCCACCAAAGTAGAGTACCTGGTCCTTAGGACGTAAGAGATACTGAAGGCTGAATCAGATGATTTTTGCACTGGATCCAAAGAAGTTGGATCTGACAAACCTTTCTTCTTTAGTTTCAGATCTGATGTTGAGGTCGGATCCAATGAATCTCTTACTTTTGCTTCGGATCTGAGGTTGAGGTCTGATCTGATAGTTTAGGCTTTTTCCTTTTAGGATCGAAAGGGGAGGTCTGATCTGAAGGAGGTCACCTCTTCATCCGCACCAAAGCCTTGGAAGAGGATGTAGAAGGGCTCGGAGAAGAAGATTTAGGTTTTATTTAATTTCTCAGAGGACAGAATTCCAGATAATGCCTCTCTGAAAGAAGAAGGTAGTAACCCTTTTAAAATCAACCTCTTTTTGAGTTCAACTATGGCTCTAGGGTTAAAAGCATAACAAATGGAGCAGTCATCTTTAGATGAAGTGGTCCTAAGCAATACACACAATGTGTGGGCATCAGAAAATGGAATCTTGTGCTCACACTTAAGACATTTCTTAAACCCAGCCAGGTCTTAGTCTTTCTCTGCCATTTTAAAACACTTAGCAGGAAAACAGTAGATATTAAGCAAAGTAAAAGTAAAGGATTTATTATTATTATTATTTTATTTTTTTTTTTGGAAATCAGAGCCCTAATTAAAAATTAAAAGAAATGGTAATAAATAGCTACACAGAGTGTAGAAAAAGGGAATGAATACTGACAATAGTATTCAAGGTATTGAAATGTACAAGAGGAAGAAAAGGGTCCGACGATATTTTAATCTAGAAAGAACTGTGAAGCTGATGGTAAAAGAACTGAAGAAACCTAAGAATCTAGAATTTTTTTGCAAAAAAGGAAATAAATTCATAAAAATACTTATTTGCTCAAGAATAACGGTCATCACATCTTTCGCACAGAGCGGCAGACGAGATCAGAGATACTTGGGGTTGATGCATTGTGGGTAATGGAGAAGACTTGAGGGTTTTTGGCTGCCACAAGCTTTAGCAGCAGCTGAGTTGGATCTGAAGGATCAGATCTGACCCCATAAGTGGAGGACAGAATGAAAGCTGAGAACGTCAGATCAAATTTTAATGTGGCCACACATGTTTACACGTCTCCACAATAAATTATTAATTTAAAAACTAAATACAGGTTTGATGTATCTGCACTGATTATTTTATTTTAATGTTTTTGTATATGACAGTACTGTATTTTGTTTTTAAATTACTACAGTAAAAACAGAATTAAAGACTCAAAATATTATTTAGAAACAATGACTTAAAGGAAATATTCTCAAGTGTGTTACTGAGAATTGTTAGGGATAATGTAACTGTTTTTGTTGGGGAAGAATGAATTCTACTTCTTTGGCAGGGGTCATGCTGCCTGCCTGAATGTCATCTGCCTGTACATATGTTTTTTGTGCAGGCAGCACACCATACCCCTCTCCAGTTTTGACAATACATCATGTGCTATAAGTGGTGGAATGCATATTTTTGTATGCATGCATGCATGCCTATTTGGATGCCATTTACTCATTAACACTGTTTTTAGAAGCAGCACAATACACCTCTCATTGCTGAGGGTTGCAGAATGCAATAGGTATGTAAGCATCTGTTTTATACACGTATGCATATAAATATGTACGTATGTAGGTATGTATGTGTGTCTGTATGCATGTATATGTCTGTATGAATACCTTTTCTACATCTGAATAGCACAAATTTTGGAGGAACTTATTTTGATAAGTTCTAAGTTACTAGTTCCAGCATTTAAAAATTGTCCCTCATTTAGGGCCTTTTTCCCTACTTTTTTGATTAGTTTGTAACTCTGGAAGTAAAAGTTGAGAGTTTTGTGAGCAACTCACATTAACCCAATCTCCTCTCAGTACATTAACTGTGTGATGTGCTTTGAGTTGTTTGTTCCCCAAGTGGTTTTGTGTGTGTGCTCGTGTGCGAGACTGTGTTACTGTGGATAATAAAGAAAAAAGCATATGTGTAAACATGTATATCTGTAAACATTTTCTATATGTGTTATACTATATATATATATATATATATATATATATATATATATCTATATATATATTTACCCAAGTCATAGATACCCCCACTAGAGTTGATAAGAAAACCAAATGCCAATCCATCTTAATCCAAAAAAGCTCGTGCTTAGCCAAATCCCAGTTCCGTAAAAAAGATAAATCAGCAAAGAAAAAACGTCACTGGGAACTGCTGCTGTACTAACAAGTATAAAACGTTTATTAAAACACAAAAGATATCAATGTAAGCGCTTTCGGGCCAAAACCCTTCCTCAGACAAAGTGCTCAAACAAACAATACATCTTTAAAAAATACAACTACCAATCACTATTCAGTAAAAAGCCCGCCTGTTTTTGTGGGTTGGTTTGATACAAACAATACAATATTACAATTTAAAACACACTACTGCCATTCATTACCTAATAAAAAGCATGCCTACTTTTAAGGGTTGGCTTCAAGGGTACCATATCATTCAGCCCTGGGTGGATGTGGGCTGTTAGATCTAAGATCCATTTCGATTCTATAGCTTCTGTTTTCAACCTGATATCACCCCCTCTCTTATTAAGAAACACATTAGCAATCACCCTGAATTTAAAACCATTTGTGGGGTGGTCCTTAACATGGTTATATAACGCATTATGCTCATCACAGTTCCTGATGGACGAGAGGTGTTGCAAAATCCTAACCTTGAGCATATTGTTGGTCTTACCTATATAATACCCTGAACATGATGTGCAATTGGCCAAATACACCACATTGGTTGTCCTGCAAGTAGCTCTCCCTCTAAAAGAAAAACTCTTTCCTGTGGAGGGATGTATAAAAACTGTCTCCCTGTTTATGTGGTTACAGGCCTTGCAACTCCCACAAGGAACAGTACCCATGGACCTAGGTAGGCACCTGACATCATTGTTGCCCCTATCGTGACAGAGTATGTCTTTTAGGTTCTTGTTCCTCTTATAACAAAACTGTGGAACATCCCCTACTATGTCCTTCAAATCTCTGTCACTTGTAATGATGTTCCAATTCCTCTTGATGATGTCACATACCCCTTTGATGTTACTGCCATAGGTTAACATCACTCTAGGTTTAGTATCCCTCTTCCTATCTTTATCCTGGTTGCTATTCTGATTATTATTGTTACCCTCTAATCTCGTGGCGACATCAAGCCATGGCTTATACTTACCCTGTCTGTTCTCACTACCTCTTGCCACTGCTGCTTCCACTAAACCATGTCTATATCCTCTGTTCTGAAAACATTCCTTCAGATTTACTATCTCTCTCTCAAACTGCTCATCCATTTGACTGACCCTAGAGATCCTACCTACCTGCCCTTCCACTATGTTGGAGAAAGTGAACCTGGGGTGCATACTATCAAAGGAGAGTAATGAGTTCTTCCAACTCTCCTTCCTATACAACCTGGAACTAAAACCTTCGGTTGTGAGTTCTATGGTGACATCCAAAAAATCCAGGGCCACATGTGAGCTCCTAATATCAAATCTCAGGAAGGACGTGGTGGAGTGCAAATACTCCAAAAAAGAAGTCAGCCTCTGTTCGCCCCCCTTCCATGCAATAAAGATGTCATCTACAAATCATAGGTAAACCCCTATATATTGATTCCAATCTCTATTACTCAAAACATGTTGCTTTTCCCAAAAAGAAAGAACTAAGTTAGCGTAAGAATTGGCACAGGGGGTGCCCATAGCTACCCCCTGTGCTTGCCTATACACCGAACCATTACTCAAAAAAACATTGTTCTCCAAAACCAATTTCAATAACTCTCCTATAAGAAAAAGTTCTTTCTCAGCAACACCCATGTCCTTCAACACCCCAACACAAGCTGCTATACCAGATTCATTCCCTATCACTGTGAATAGACTATGAACATCTAGGGTTACTAACATAATCCCTTCCTGACGACCTTCCCTATTCATTTCACCCAAGATTTTGAGGAAGTGTGCAATGCCCTTCAGAATATTACTCATAAGATCAACATAAGGTCTAAGTATACATTCCAACCATATAGATAAATTCTCTGACCCACCCCCTGCCCGAGACTATGGGTCTAAGGGGTGGGTCTGTCAGTGATTTATGCACTTTCGGTAGAGCCTTGAACACAGGGATGACTGGTTTATCTATAAGGAAAAAATCCAGAAGGTCTTGGGTTATGTACATATGTGCAAATAACCAATTAATACGTCCTTGTACTTTACTAATAATATTCCTGACCTTAACTGGATTCAACAAACAATAAACCTCTCTTTCAGATAACAACCCTGATATCTTTCCATTATACCAGTCAGTATCAAGCACCACTACTGCCAGTCCTTTGTCTGCCATTATTATCGTTAGGTCTTGATTCCTACTGAGTTGTTCTAAGGCTTGTCTTTGCTCAAAATTTAACTTGTAAAACCGATCTTTCCCTTTCTCTTGTAACAACTTAATTAAATCACTCTCACATTTATTTATAAACAAGTGTAATGCAGGTGAAAAAGGGGGTACAAAACTGCTAGGTTTTCGTAAGCCCACACTAGATCCCTGTTCCCCTCCAAAGATCTTTCTTAACATTATCCTACGACAATACAACATCAAATCCATCACTATATCACTATAAATACAATCTTTACTCGGCACAAATGTAAGACCTTTGTTCAAGACATATGTTTCAGCAGCATTCAATACATATTTAGATAAGTTAAAAACAATACCATAATCATAACTACGAGAAGTCAATTCAAAGTCCTCCTTTTGTTCATAGAGTCCCTGTCGTCGCTCCGCGACCGCTTGTGTTCAAGGCTCTACCGAAAGTGCATAAATCACTGACAGACCCACCCCTTAGACCCATAGTCTCGGGCAGGGGGTGGGTCACAGAGAATTTATCTATATGGTTGGAATGTATACTTAGACCTTATGTTGATCTTATGAGTAATATTCTGAAGGACACTGCACACTTCCTCAAAATCTTGGGTGAAATGAATAGGGAAGGTCGTCAGGAAGGGATTATGTTAGTAACCCTAGATGTTCATAGTCTATTCACAGTGATAGGGAATGAATATGGTATAGCAGCTTGTGTTGGGGTGTTGAAGGACATGGGTGTTGCTGAGAAAGAACTTTTTCTTATAGGAGAGTTATTGAAATTGGTTTTGGAGAACAATTTTTTTTGAGTAATGGTTCGGTGTATAGGCAAGCACAGAGGGTAGCTATGGGCACCCCCTGTGCCAGTTCTTACGCTAACTTAGTTCTTTCTTTTTGGGAAAAGCAACATGTTTTGAGTAATAGAGATTGGAATCAATATATAGGGGTTTACCTATGATTTGTAGATGACATCTTTATTGCATGGAAGGGGGGCGAACAGAGGCTGACTTCTTTTTTGGAGTATTTGCACTCCACCACGTCCTTCCTGAGATTTGATATTAGGAGCTCACATGTGGCCCTGGATTTTTGGATGTCACCATAGAACTCACAACCGAAGGTTTTAGTTCCAGGTTGTATAGGAAGGAGAGTTGGAAGAACTCATTACTCTCCTTTGATAGTATGCACCCCAGGTTCACTTTCTCCAACATAGTGGAAGGGCAGGTAGGTAGGATCTCTAGGGTCAGTCAAATGGATGAGCAGTTTGAGAGAGATAGTAAATCTGAAGGAATGTTTTCAGAACAGAGGATATAGACATGGTTTAGTGGAAGCAGCAGTGGCAAGAGGTAGTGAGAACAGACAGGGTAAGTATAAGCCATGGCTTGATGTCGCCACGAGATTAGAGGGTAACAATAATAATCAGAATAGCAACCAGGATAAAGATAGGAAGAGGGATACTAAACCTAGAGTGATGTTAACCTATGGCAGTAACATCAAAGGGGTATGTGACATCATCAAGAGGAACTGGAACATCATTACAAGTGACAGAGATTTGAAGGACATAGTAGGGGATGTTCCACAGTTTTGTTATAAGAGGAACAAGAACCTAAAAGGCATACTCTGTCACGATAGGGGCAACAATGATGTCACGTGCCTACCTAGGTCCATGGGTACTGTTCCTTGTGGGAGTTGCAAGGCCTGTAACCACATAAACAGGGAGACAGTTTTTATACATCCCTCCACAGGAAAGAGTTTTTCTTTTAGAGGGAGAGCTACTTGCAGGACAATCAATGTGGTGTATTTGGCCAATTGCACATCATGTTCAGGGTGTTATATAGGTAAGACCAACAATATGCTCAAGGTTAGGATTTTGCAACACCTCTCGTCCATCAGGAACTGTGATGAGCATAATGCGTTATATAACCATGTTAAGGACCACCCCACAAATGGTTTTAAATTCAGGGTGATTGCTAATGTGTTTCTTAATAAGAGAGGGGGTGATATCAGGTTGAAAACAGAAGCTATAGAATCGAAATGGATCTTGGATCTAACAGCCCACATCCACCCAGGGCTGAATGATATGGTACCCTTGAAGCCAACCCTTAAAAGTAGGCGTGCTTTTTATTAGGTAATGAATGGCAGTAGTGTGTTTTAAATTGCAATATTGTATTGTTTGTATCAAACCAACCCAGAAAAACAGGCGGGCTTTTTACTGAATAGTGATTGGTAGTTGTATTTTTTAAAGATGTATTGTTTGTTTGAGCACTTTGTCTGAGGAAGGGTTTTGGCCCGAAAGCGCTTACGTTGATATCTTTTGTGTTTTAATAAACGTTTTATACTTGTTAGTACAGCAGCAGTTCCCAGTGACGTTTTTTCTTTGCTGACAATCCATCTTAGATTGGATACTTCTGTCTGACCACACCTTGACAAACCAGGCAGGCTGCCAACCTCACAATTTAAGCGACCACCAACCAACCTACCTTATTAGAAATAAATCCCAACACTATAAGTATTCTGCAGTGGTACAGCGGTAGAGTTGTTACCTCACAGCTAGAGGTTCTCCCATTCGATTCTCTTCTTGACTTGGGAGTACCTTCTGTGTGGAGCCTGCATGTCCTCCCCGCAGTTGGGTAGCGTTCGAAAGACATGCGTGCGTAAATGAGCTTGCCTTCATTGAAGGTTGGGCGTCAAGCTGGCACCTCAGCGTTTCGTAAAAAATCTACTGCCAATCATTAGCGGACCGGAGTTCCACTGTGGCGACCCCTTACTGGGAAAAAGACGAAAGACAAACAACAACTATAACCAACCCAACCTCAGAATAGATCACAACAAAAAAACTTCAAAACCAAGGACCTAAACAACAAACTAAAATACTGTGACTGGTCTCCCCTTTAACACCTACCCCTAGATGAGGCAAGTAGACTACTTTAACTCAACCTTTTTCAAAATCCTAAACCGTCATGCACCAGCCCATACCATCAGAGTTAAAACTAACTATGCCCCTTGGCTAACAAAAAAAACCAAAACCATAATGAAAGATAGAGATAGAGCCTGGGCTCAATTTCATAAACTTAAAACCACCACCACAAAACAAATCTTCTTAGCACTCCGGAACAAGACTAAAAAAAACGTATAAAACTCAATAAAACCAATTACTATAAAACCTTGCAAGACAAACACACACACAACCCTCAGAAATTCTGGTTCTCAATAAATATATTACTGCACCCAGCTAAAACCAGCACCCCCACACCCATAGTACCAACCGACACTGAGGACATCCCTACCCAATTCAACAAATTCTTCACCGAAACAGTCCTAGCCTTATCCAACACCCTAAATAGCACCACCATTCCCACTCCTTCACCAACCCCTACTACCCCTATTACACAACAACCTCCCCCCAGCTTCTCCTTCTCCCCAGCATCCACACAGCTCATTACTAAACTCCTCAAGAAATTGAAACCTACCACACTGCCTGCTGATAAACTTCCCGTGGATTTCCTTCAACTAGCTGATGCCATATCTTACCCTGTGTCTATCCTCATTAACAGATCCATATCTGAATCTAAAGTACCTAACCTCTGCAAAATATCTCATATTATTCCACTCCACAAAGGTGGAAACTCCCTTGAGCTCACCAACTACCAGCCAATTGCAATTTTATCACTCCTATCAAAAATACTTGAAAAAGTAGTACATACACAACTAATGCAATACCTTCTAGAAAATAACCTTATATCAGCATCACAACATGGATTTCGTCCCTCCCATAGTACCACAACAGCCCTATTATCCTATACCAACATAATCAACACCCACAGAAACAGCAGACTTTTTGTATCCTCTGTTTTCTTAGACTTATCCAAGGCCTTTGACATGGTCAACCATAGTATGCTTCTCAAAACTCTATCTACCCTCAATCTAAACTCCCTCACTATATCATGGTTCAGCAGCTATTTATCATGCCGACAGCAAGCAGTTCTATGGCATGACCAACTATCCTTCCTTCTACCTGTATCTACTGGAGTCCCTCAAGGCTCCATTCTTGGTCCCTTACTATTCTCCATATTTACAAATCAGATGGCTGCTTCCTCTCCTTCTGCCTCTATAGTGCAATATGCTGATGACACTACTATCATTTCTGCTGCCCCTACCCTAAGCAAGCTACAAACAATAACACAACACAGCTTCACTCTGGCTGAAGCATGGTTTTCTACCATAAAACTTTTACTCAATCCCAGAAAAACAAAACTAATTCTCTTCAGCCCAGGTAGATTCCCTGCACTCAATGACTTCATCATTAACTCCAAGGACAATACCTCAATCACCCCAACAGCACATACTAAACTCCTAGGAGTAGTAATCAATAACAAACTCAAATTTGATATACACATAGCCCAAACAGTCAAAAAAGTTCACAAAAAGCTAGGTGTCTTGTATAGGAATAAGCAATTCATGACCAGTTATGCCAAAGCCACCATTGCCAGAACTCACCTATTATCAACCCTACTGTATGCCTCACCAATCCTGACTAATCTTCACCACAGCGAACTAAGCAAAATGTCATCTTGCTACAACAAGATTGCCAAATTTGCCACAGATGCCTCTAATAGAGCCCACCACTGTCTTTCCCTCAAACAGCTCAACTGGCTTGAGCTGCCTCAATTACTTCTTACCACTCAACTCTCCAAAGCCCACAAACTATATTACCTCCCAAATAAAATCCCCATTTTACAAGACCTAATACAACCCTACACCACCACCCGAGCCTTAAGGTCAACAGACCAAAATCACAAATGTCATCAAACATAGGAATGAGGCTGGCAAATATCTGTTTGCCTGCTCTATAGCAAAAGTCTGGAACTCACTTCCAAAACACATAACTTCTACAGGTTCTGCTCCACAATTTAAAAAAACTACTCAAAACCCACTACTTTAACAACTGGCTATGCCCATATGACTCCCCAGGCTAATCCACTACATTTGCAGTGATACAATGATCCTACCAAGGATCATCTAATACTGCCTACCCTCTGTATATTAATTCTTAACTAACGATGTTCTATTCTGTTCGTATCTACTTATTTATCTCTGAAGACAGTTAAACATTTTACCTACATACAAGTGGTATGCTTCTGGAATACAATAATTGCATCTATACATATATCTAAGAAGAAATGTAAAATATGTTCTTGTATAATATTGTATGCATTTAAGAGAAAGTGTTGTAATTCATAAAATTGTTATTTGTTAGATTGTTTTTTAAGTGGAGCCTTTCTCCCCAGGGCTCCACTGAAAATGGACCTGTGTCCAGTCGGACTTTCCTGGTCAACAAATGTAAAATAAATAAATAAATAAATATATATATATATATATATATATATATATATATATATATATATATATATATATATATATATATATATATATAAATATATATATATATATATATATATATATATATATATATATATACACATATGTATATATAGTTAAATATATGGGCATCAGACATCCTATCGAAATGACCGAATGCTGACACCCAGGAGACACCATATGGTTGATACAGACAGTTAGTTGACAGGTGCGCAAGACTGACAATTCAAGGGTAGGGGAATATTTACTTTCCCTGGGGATTTTACAGTCTCAGAGTTTTTTTTATATATATATATATATATATATATATATATATATATATATATAATTAGCAGGAGGTGGGGGATATAGGGGCTTGCCCCCCTGCAAAAATACTTGCCACTGGTTTAGTCCATTCCAGAATAATCCTCTAGAGCATGCACAGAACGTGTTGATATTTGTGACTTAAACATTATAACATCAATCGACTGCCTGACAACTATATATATATATATATATATATATATATATATATATATTTAGATATTTCATAAATATATATATATATATATATATATATATATATATATATATATATACATATAATTACATACATACACACACACAAACACATATATATATATATATATATATATGTATTTACAGTTACAGCTATTTCCATTTGTTGATTCCCACAATACTCCATTTAGGCCATGAACGATGCCTTTAAAGCAGTAGTACAGGGAGACAGGCACCTCCAAAATTATATAGATGGCTGAGAAAAATTACATAACAAGAACAAATTTATAGTTAAACATTTTAATAATAAAATTAAAGCACATAACAGAAAAATAACATTAGATACACATACAATAGCTGACAGTGTTGCAAACACATATACAATAATTAAGTCATTGGTTAGGTACACAGAGTGTTTTTCATGTAACATGGGTTGTAAAGAGATTGAGTTGTAGATATCTAAGGTTTGAACATTTATCATCTTTCTAGAAGTGAAACAAATATAAAAATATATTCCATTCAGAACACTGACAGGTACTGCACATGTTCCAAGGATAAACCCATGAGAAAGCAAAGCCAAAAAAAAACAGAAGTTATGTTCTTACCATAACGGTCCATTGGTGTTGTCAATCTTCATTCATTCTTGACTGATGGGGTTGGTTCTGAACCCTCGGAACAGATGTGGTCGTTATACAAAGCTCGTGCCAGCCAAAAATCTTGAGCTAAGGCTCTACCCATACTGCCTCTCTTCCTATTACCTCAGAACGAGTTTGCCTACCATGACGAAAATATGGAAACTCTGTCTGAGCATCAACCCTACTAACAACCCCAGGACTAGTTCCGAACCTTCAGGAGTCTTTAGGCTTGGGCAAGAGGGTGGGATATCAAGAATGAATGAAGATCGACAGTGCAGATGGAATGTTATGGTAAGAGCATAACTTCTTTATCTAATATTGTCAATCTTCATTCATTCTTGACTGATGGGACAGAGTCCCCAGCTACTTTAGGTCCTGGGCAGTCCAAAGGAAGGATATTCCTGAGCACCACAGAGCCAAAGGATGCTATTTTCCTGGAGACCATGTCCAATTTGTAATGAATAATAAAGGCGTGACAGGTAGCCCAAGTTGCAGCTGTGTATATGACTTCCATAGAAGCTCTGGAATGGAAGACAGTCGAAGTGGAAACTGATCTTGTTGTATGAGCTCTAACTTTTGCTGGTAGTTTAAATTAATTCTGATTGTATATAAAGGCAATGCAGTCTCTTAACCATTTCAGTAAATTGACCTTTGAAACAGGTTTTCTCAATCTGTTACCTGAAAAGGATAGAAATAGTAAAAACATAACTGCCTGTGGATGCCTAACATGTGCAAGTAGTATTCTCCTTTGTTTGAAAAATTTGGAAAGAAAACCAGTAAGCCTATGGTCTGGTTGATACTGGACTCAGACACCACTTTAGGAAGGAAGGAGGGACTGGTTCTGAATGATGCTCTTTCTTTGTGGATGATGATATATGGATGTTTCCCACACAAAGCCTGTAATTCTGAAATTCTCCTAGCAGACATGACAGAAGACAGTCTTCCAAGATAAAAATTTGAGGTCACAAGTGGCTGCTGGCTCAAAAGGCTAATGAACTAAGCATTGCAAAACTAAGGTCAAATCCCAAGGTGCTACTGGACCTTTGAAAGGTGGCTTCAAATGGTGAGCGCCCTTAAGAAAAATTTTGCAAAGACGGTGAGACATCAATGAATGATCATCAAAACCATTATGGAAATTCAAAATGGCAGCTAAATGAACTCTAATGGTAGAAGTTGAGGCTTTAAATTGAAATAAGTTGGCTAAGTATTCCAGGACCTTAATGACTGGAGATGAGAGAAAGGATCTAACCATTTGTATCCGACCAAATAGAGAATATTTTCCATATGTTAAGGTAAAGCTTTCTGGTGGATGGTTTATGAGAAGCCAGAAGTATCTTTTGCACTGGGGAAGACAAATTGTTTCATCTAGCAATTACTGGAAGTGGAGAAACCAAGCCGTCAGATTGAGATGTTGAAGGTTGGGATAAACCAAGCCCGGAGGGTGAGATAACAGGTTCAGAGTTGGATCCAGCGTCCATGGGTGGTGAACCAGGTGAGGCCAAAGAAAGGAGTTAAAGGAATTGGTGGAAAGGCATACAGAAGTCCCAGGGGCCAATTGTGAAGAAGTGCATCTCTCGGGGAACTCCTCGCGAGGGGAACTAGGGCAAAGTAGCTGTTGCATTTGTAGTTTGTGGGTGAAGTGAACAGGTTGCAGCAAGGCTGACCCCATCGATGAAAAATTCTCATTGGTAAGTTGAGACTGAGACCCCACTCATGAGGTAGAAGGATACAACTGCTTAGTTTGTCAGCAATTATGTTGGAATTCTCTGGAATATGTGTTGTTATTAGAAAACAGTTGGAGGTGATTGCCCATTGCCAAACTCTTAGGGCATCCCAACACAGTGGGAAGGATCTGGTTCCTCCCTGTTTGTTGATGTACCAGACAAGTTGTCTGACTGGATAGCAATTGTCTCGGATAGAAGGACAGACTGGAATGCTTGCAACACTAAAAGCACTGCCCTCAATTCTAGGACACTGATGTGCAGAGTGGCCTCCTGTGGGTCCAAGCACCTTGGATGGTATTTCACTGAAAATGCTCCCCCACCCTACCAGGGAAGTGTCTGTGGTCACTAGGGCCTCGGGCTGAAAGGGGGAGAAAGAACGACTCCATAAATCCTCTTCTGGCTTCATCCACCAAGGCAAATATTTCTTGCTGCAATTTTTTATTAGGATTGGATGAGACATGGGGTGAGTTAGTAGTGACCATTGTGACACTAGGAGCCATTGAAGTAGCCTCATGTGGTATCTCACCAGGGGGACTAATGATATTATTGTTGCTACCATGGATCTGAGAAGTTGTAGTACCAGACAGGCAGGATGTCTTGGGAGAGAATTACTTAAAGTTGCAATCTCAACTTTAACAACCTGTGATGAGGAAGGGAGGTTACGCAGGGTTTTGTATTTAGTTTTGCTCCAATGAATTCCAGGTCCTGTGTGGGAGATAGTAGTGATTTTTCTTTGTTGATTGAAATGCCTAAGAACTTGGCCAGGTGTAGAATAGAGTCTGTGGCACAAAGCAGCAGATGCCAGGTGCAGGCGGTGTGGAGCCAGTCGTCTAGATATGGAAACACACGGAATCCCTGTAGCCTTAAATGAGCTGCAACAACTGCCATGCATTTGGTGAACACCCTCAGGGCTGTTGGGAAGCCAAAGGACAGTGCTCAAAATTGGTAGTGACTGGCTCCTAGCCAGAAGCAGACATATCTTCTGGAGCATTTGTCCATCTTTATGTGGTAATACACATCCTGAAGATCTATAGAGCACATCTAAACATCTTTCTATAGAAATGGAAGGATAGACTGAACTGTGACCTTCCGTAATTTTGTCTGTTGTACAAATTTGTTCAATACACTGAGATCCATGATTGGCCTCCAGTTCCCCTGTCTATTTTGGTGCTAAAAATAATCTTGAGTAAAATCCGGATCCTATCTGGTCTGGTGGGACTGCTTGGATGACTCTTTTTTAAAGCAGCTTTTGAATTTCTAGTGCTGCTATATCCCTCTGACTGGGTGGAACATGGGGGATTCACCTTTGTAGTTTGGGGAAAAGATTGAAGGGAATGTGGTAACCTCTGGTGATTACTGTCTGCACCCAGGAATCTGATGTTATTGTGCACCAGGCTGAGTGGTACAGAGAAAATCTTCCCCCGATTGCTTCCAGAGATAAGCAATTGGGCCGGCCATTCATGAGTGCTGGTAGGGTTATCCAGAAAAGGAATCTCTGGAACCCTGGTTGTGTGGACCCCCTCTACCATGGGATGGCCATCTTCCAGAAGAGTTCACCCTCTGCCACAGGGAGAATACTCACCATGTGTGTCTTGAAAAGGCCCTTGGGTCTTCTTGAACCACATCTTTCCACTCTTCTGATTCCTAGGGTAAGGTCATTGTGGAGTGGAAAAATGCACACCCACAGCAGAAAGGGTCTTCCTGTCCTTTTCACACCTGGCTAACCTGTCTCTACCTTTAGGGCCAAACAATGAAGTAGCATCAACCAGAGCATTGACAAAGGAAGACTTAAACAGGTCCGCAAATTCACACAAGCGCATCCAAGCATAATGCCTGTACCTGCTGCTCTACACATCCCTTCGGCTGTATGCACAATAAGCCACATAGATGAATTAGAAATCGACTCCAGGTTGGCAAGCTGGGAAGCAACCTTATCCCGAACCTCATCAGACACTGCTCCTGCTACAGTGTCTGAAAGCTCTATCATCAGATCTCTTTGGAGTCTAGTGAAGTGTGCCAAAAAATTCCGAATAGTGAAGGTCGTTGAAGCAAAGACTCGCTTCCCAAATCCATCCATCGTCCTCGGTTAAGAGGATGGACAGCTGAACTCTCTTCTGCGAGTTCCTTTTTTGTGGCCACCACCACCACCATGGCATCCACTGCTAGACCCTTAGACCAATGGGGCTGATCCTTAGGGGCTGAAAGAATTTTGTCCAGTCTCTAGGGAATAGGCTTTATGGTGTCAGGAGACTTCCATGCATGCTGTACGATAAGTTTGATTAGTTCATCAGCAGGCGGGGTCACCCAAGAAGTAGATGGCGGGCACGAAAAGCTTGCAAGAAAACAGATTCCTTGGAGGATGGGCTTGAGGGATTCTAATCAACCCTCTGTTTTAAAATTCCCAGGCTGTCTCCAAAGGGAACATCTTCAGGAGGTAACTGTGGGGACCTTTTCCCTTCATTGTAATCTGTATCCTCAGTGACTGATTCATCTGGAGAATCCAAGTGCTTCCTCTTGCATGGTCTCTTACAGGTGGCTCCTCAGGGGGAGGATCTGAGGAGGACTCTGAAGAGAGGGGACCCTGTACTAGGGTATCTTGCTGTTCTTGTGCCCGCTGTCCTGAAGTAGCAGATTGTTGCAGTTGTGAACCAGAGGGAACAAAAATATGGCACTCTGATGGGGATGGTACCAACTGGGAGCCTGCTGAGGCTAAACCTCTCTCCATAATCTGGAAGGCAGGCCTGCCTGAAGAGGAAAGGGAGCCCAGAACAGAGAAAGAAAACCTCAGAACCAGGATCACACACTGCTCTGATGAGCCCCACCCCCACCCCCCAGAGTAGGAGCTGAGAGAGGACTTGAAACTACCAAGGTACCAAGAGCCGTAGACGGCACCTTAGAAAAAATTGGAGCTGATCCAGGGATCCTGGAACCAACAGCCAAATCTCTGTCCCATGGGTGTGATGGTTCCAATGGAGCCTAAGATCACAGAGTAGGTTTTGGTACCGAGGTGAGATCCATCGTCAGTACTGAGGTACCTGGCACCAGCAGCATCAAAACACTGAGCTCCAAGACCTGAGGAGAGGTTGAGGGAGGAATATATGCAGGACTCCTGGGAGAGTAAGCCTCAGCACTGGGAGGGAGGGATGTCTGATAGGGAGCAGGAAGGCCTCTGGCTGCCAAGAGCTAATCCACTAATCTAACTACATCCATTTCCGATAGGCTCCTGGAGGAATGGACTGACATTCTCAAGGGGATTCAGGCCTTTCCACAAAAGGACTCAGCTGCTGACCCAAGAAGGTGTCTATTGAAGAGGAATATCTAGTCCTGGGGGTAATTATATTTTTGACCCTCGGCACCACAGACTCTTGGATAGAAGGTGAAGATAGAATCAAAATAGTGGAAGTGGCAATTATCGGTGCTGGAGAGGTCACTGGCACCGAAGTCATGGTCAGTACTGAAGATGTCTCGATATTTTCAATAGTAGATGGCATCGTAGTAGATTTTGTTGGTTTTGGTGCCAGAGCAGAAGACAATGATATCTTTAAAACTTTTGCTTTCAGTTCCAAAGAAGGTGTCGGAACTGGAGATTTTTGAGTCTTGGGAGTCATGTACCTTGGGGGAAGACGACACCGAATGGATCCGTTTCTTAGAGTCAGTTTTAGGAGATTTTGAAGTCTCCACCTCAGAAAGAGCTTCACCAAAAGGATATTTCAACAAGCCCTTAAGTATCAGTTTATTACATCTCTCTGCAAAACTTCAAGCACTAAAGCCCTTACAGAGTTCACATGAATTCCCAGATAAGGGACACCCAAACAATAGATGCAGGAAAGATGCCCATCTAAATTGGGCATCTTTCTGCCACAGTCTTTACATTGTTTAAACCCAGAGGTTCTTTTCTGCTTTTCTGCCATGTTATCTAGTCCAGTACATGGTACGCTCACACATGCATACACTTACTTGTAATGTAAATGGGAAAGAAAAGAGAAAAGCTTTTTTTTTTTTGAAGAATATACCAACTATGATATATAAAAATTACCCAAATGGGTAAGAAGAAGAAGAAAGGGTAGGGAAAAGGATACCAATAATAGTACCAAAGAATTACCAATGGTAAGTGGGAAGGAGAGGCCTATACCAACAATGGTAAAACAGAGATACCTTGAGGTAAATACTGGGGTAGAAAGTTTCAAATAGAGTCATTCGCACAAAAACAAGGAAACTAGAGAATAGTAAATATCACAGAAAAGGAGCAAAAGGTAGAATAATAGAAAAATAGCAAAAAAGTTCGAAAATTTAGTTGAGAGCAATGGGTGAAGCATCCAATTTTGTACATGGCAAATGAGATCTGAGGTGATGGGAAGACAGGCAGTATGGGTAGAGCCTTAGCTCGAGATTTTTGGCTGGCACGAGCTTTATATTACGGCCAAGTTGGTTCCCAGAATTTGGAACCAAACCCATCAGTCAAGAATGAATGAAGATTGACAATATCAGATCAAGTGTTTTTGCAGGTTATCAAGCTCCCTGCATCCCCACACCCCCTGATATTATACATACTAACTACAAGTTCACACAATCCCTGGGGAAAAGGAATATTTCCCTACCTGGGATTATCAATTTCTCCTACATGTTGCCCATTTGTTTTGGTCCACCAAATGGTGTCAGCCAAACAGATGTTGATCTAGTGGCCGACATAAGGTAAGCCACCCTTATATCTGTCTACAGCAACCTATCTACCTCTCTCTGTGTATATGTATATATATATATATATATATATATATATATATATATATATATATATATGTATATAGAGAGAGAGAGAGAGAGAGACATATTTCACAAACACACACACATATAAATACTTAGGTATGTAGTTATATTTTCGGTATATATATATATATATATATATATATATATATATATATGTGTGTGTGTGTGTGTGTGTGTGTGTGTGTGTGTGTGTTCGTACAAATACACATTATATATATATATATATATATATATATATATATATATATACACACACACACACACACACACACACACACACACACACACACACACACACACACACACACACACACACACACACACACACACACACACACACACATATATATTTCAAGTGCTCAAACTATCCAAAGCTTGGGCATCAATACATCATAAAAATACATCAAATCTAATCTAAAAGACATAAAGCAAGCAAAAAGAAAAAAAAACTTTTTTTTTTTTTTTGCAGGGGACAAGACCCCAACAGAGGTATGGTAAGTACATACTACAGACTTGTTACTTCAGAAAAAAACAATACCAGTGGTGGTTATTTGTTTAGTTGTCTGTTTTGAAAGGAGGTGAACAGATCTGGTCTTCCTACAACTGATCAGTTCCTGGAAGACCCCCTTCTGCAGTTTGCATTCTTGAGGTTCTGCCCTGGTCCTACTCAGTTTCTCTGCCACTACATTTTTGCTGTATTAGAATGTAAGTAAGTTGGAGAGTAAGAACGCACAGGATTGCAATCTCTCATGCTACCTTAGCCAGCCTGCACAGAGGGTTAAGTCTTGGTACCGCCTGTTTAAGTACCACATCACTGTGGCAGAATCTGAAAACACCTGCAAAGTCCCTTAAGACCAAGGATGATGAAGAGATTCTGTAGCATGGATCATAGTTAACATCTTTCACATTTATGTGCTGTGGGCTGTCTTGTTTGCTTCAAAAGCCTTGCAATGCATTATCCTCAGTGATACAGCTCCCCATACAAAATCTGATGAATCTTTTGTTACAGACAGAGCAAGGGTAGGAAAAGAGAATGGGAGACCTGGATTTAGAGAAATCTGATCCTTCCATTAAAGAAGCTCTCTCTTCGCAAATCCTAGTACTGGGATGTGGAAATCCATTGAGAGAGAATGTCGGGTCCAAACAGTCTAAGAACCACTGGATGTTTTTCATGTGCAACCTGGCAAGAAGAATCATGGAGGGCATGAGCCCTAGAATCCTGAACTACTCTCTGTCTGAAGTCTGAGACTGATTGGAGAAACTGAGGAAAATTTCCCAATGCAAATCCAGTTTCCTTTGAATTAGGAATGCATTTTCTTTGGAAGACTGTAGAAGGCACCCTAGAAAAACTATCCTGTGAAATGGAGTCAAGGATGATTTTTGGCTGTTGATTGAAAACATAGGTTAACTGCGGTGGTGGTGCTGCGGTAGCATTGTCGCCTCACAGTAAGTCGTTGTCCTGTTCGATTCTCAGCTAAAGCGTCTTCTGTGTGGAGACATGCGTGAATGGGTGTACCTTCATTGAAGGTTGTGCATCAGGGCTGGCAACTTGGCACGTAAAAATCTACTGCCAATCATTAGCGGACCGGAGTTCCATTGTGGCGACCCCTAACCGGGAAAAGCTGAAAGATACAAAGATTGAAAACACAGGTTAATAAAAAGAGATTTGTAACCCATGTAAAGGCTGACACCTGGAAAAAAAGAAAACTAAAATACAACCAAAAGGCAGTGACCCCAAACAAGCTTTATTCAAATCTTAGCAACTCGTCTTAAAAGCCTTCACAGATATTAAAAAAGCATCAATCACAGTCAGTTAAATATACATCCCCATTAACACTTCAATTAACAATTAAAGAAACATCCAATACAAATAATTCACTAATTACCTTGTAATAATACCTTCCAATTACACTCTGCATTCAAGCCATTAGGCATCAGAGTATCATACTTTAAAATTAAAACAGTTTATTTGTATAACAATCTCTTCTTAATTTCAAAACTATCAAAACCTTCTACTTTTTCCAAAAATACTACCACTTAATAAACTAGCATGTAACATAAAATGTGCAGCTATCGGACTTTCAACTTTTTAAATTTTTAACATCTCTATGGTGCTCCTGCCTAGTCACTTGGAAAAAAGACTCTGCAAAGATATTGAAGTCATCTAAATAAGGAAATATGGAATTCCACATAGTCTGCATGAGCTATAACATAAGCTAAGCACTTGGTGAAAACTCATGGAGCTGTAGATAACCCAAAGAGTAATGCAAAGAGCTGATAATGTGGCTAACATACACACAATCTGAGGAAACCTCTGAAACCTGTGGCAGTGGGAATATTGATAAGCATCTTCCAAGTCTAGAGTTACCAAACACTGAACTGTGGAATGAGAGGTAACATAGTTTGTAAAGCCAACATTTTAATCTTTGGCACTTTACAAGCAAGTTGATAAGGAAAAGATTGAAAACCGTTCTCAAGGAAGCATCCTTGTTTGGCAGCAGAAAACATTCCTATATAAAAAAACTTTCCTGATTTAATCTAGAGACATGGGCTTTATGACTCCCAGAGCGAGCATGTGCTTTAAAACCAGCA
This sequence comes from Protopterus annectens, assembly GCF_019279795.1. NCBI lineage: Eukaryota > Metazoa > Chordata > Ceratodontiformes > Protopteridae > Protopterus > Protopterus annectens. The sequence continues at coordinate 876,562,590 of NC_056735.1, read as the reverse complement.
GGAAGACATCTGTCTGATTTGGTGGATAAGGAAAAATACTCCAAAAACAAGGAAAGTTTCCCCACTGGCATCAGTAACCTCTTGAACTACTTTTAAATCCAATTTGTCTGATGCCAAACAAGAATACAAAGAACCAGTCTCGTGGACAGATTTGAGGATGTGGCAGGGATGGAGCTGGACAGAGACTGTTGCAATAGTCTTGCTGAGGTAGAGTACTGTCTCTTTTTCTGGAAAGATCCCTGTTTTTTATTTGATCCTTCCTGCACTTAGTCTTAATACCCAGCTTAGCAGAAGCTTGTTGCGATTGTCCGTTTTGTTTTTGGCTTACTGAAAAAAGACCCATTTTTTTTGTAATTTTAGAAAAGGAGGGCTGAAAATATCAGTAGCCCCCTGAATCAATCTGCCTCTTCCATTAAACTGTTTGATTACCTGTGTAGCAGAAGAACCAAACAAAACTTCATTATTCAAAGAAGAATTCAAAATATCAGATTTAACATCCTCAGAGAATGCATGATTAGGTACCCAAACAAAACATCCAATAGCAACAGCAGAAGCTGCAGCACTGGATACATAATCGTAATAATCATGAATACTCTTTAAAGAATGCTTAGAAACTTGAGAAAGACTAGTAATAACAGGATTCAGAAAGGATCTAGCGTGGCAGAAAACTTCTTCAGGCTGTTGACATAAGCCAGCATGTGCTTCAGCATTTGAGCCTAGTAGTTCAAAATTCTGAAAGTTAGAGTAGAAAAAGAAAAAGAAAATCTTCCCAAACCTGTCACAGATTTTACTATGCTTGTCAGAATGACGCAGATTAGTGTTGAACAAAAACTTGTTATCAGCTGGAGAAGAAATACAAATATCTATTGAGTCAGACCTGAAACATGAAAACAAACACTTGTTAAACTGAGGAACTTTATTAAAGTCTGTCTGCTTTCTTTGAGACTGACTATTGACTATCAGAGTTGAGATGCCCCTGCATTGGCCCAGTAATCAAGGAGCCTCAATCCTCACCACTGGCAACAGCTAGGAGATGTACACACTGGGAGGATGGCAAGTACATACACAGTAAAGTGCAATTTCCCTTAAGAGCACACAGAGATCACAGTCAGTCTGGGGCTGGTTTCTCCCTCTTTCTCCAGATCCCCAATAAGACTCCCCACTGGCACAGCTTTAGGGTTAAGATCTCAGCTGAGGGTCCAAACCAAGACCTCCAGCACCCTGTCCGTCGAACCAGTGTTTCATGTCCCTGCCAAAGTAGCTGACACACACACACTTTGAGATTTGATTTATGTATGTATATATATATATATATATATATATATATATATATATATATATATATATATATACACACACACACACACACACACACACACACCTGGGGAAGGCTGGCACAGGTTTACTAGCTATGCCCTCTTCTGCCAAGACTATAAGGTAGTTTCCACTGCCACCAACCAATACTTATCAGCTACTATAAGGCCCTTACTAAGGGTACCCAATCCTACTGTGTAATGTTACTATTATCCAAATGGTAATCTGACCAAGACTTGCAAGGGTATTTAGGAGTGGCCTGTACAGTGTCACCAAAATAAATATGTCTCACAAATATCAGCCACAAAGATAGATTTAATATATATTTAATAATAAATAATAAAAGAACAAGACAATACTCGGTAAAATCAACACAGTAACATTAGAGTTCAAAATCACAGGAAATCTTTTAAAATAACATTGCGTAACAGTCTCACATAAATACAGAAAACATCTAAACTAATCTTTACTATATTCCTATCTATATCTAAAAGAGATACTATGCCCTAAATCTTACTTACAAGAAGGCAAGTGCTGCTGCTGCTGATGATGATAAGTGGATGTTTCCATACCCAAGGAGAAATACAAAATGCACAGTCTCTCTTTGAGAGAGATCTTAAATTAATATCAAACATTACTGTTGGGCCAGCTTGGATGACATCCCTCTTTGTCACCTGACTTCAGTTCCCATTTCTTTCAGATCTTTGCTGCTCTTGGAAATCGTAAAACAATAAAGTGCTTTTACATTTGAAACCTAGTAATTATTTCTCTTTCAAGACAATACAAAAACTTCTAGCTCTAGACATTGTGTCTGCTACTGAACTAAAACTGAGAGATAACATCTTTTGTTTATGGCCCAGCTATAAAGTAACTTAACCTCAACTATTCTTAAGTTTTGCAGGTTAATCTTCTATGTTCCGGTAGGGTACACTGTGGATACATCTTAGCTCAGTATATAACATATAGTTCTGTATAAATTATATCAATATTCACAAATGACACAGAATTATTTAAAAAATTTGAGATAGCTGTGCTGGCGATATTTCCCTATATCACAAGGGTTACTGCAGACTAAGTTAAAAGCATTCCCCAAGGCTGGCATTATTGGAGAAATGCGAGTAGAATGTGGCATATCCCCTTGCAACTTGACTTAATATCTCCTTAAGAAAGAGGGAACTTCCAATTGTTCCAACTAAAAAAAGTTATTTACCCTAGACACAGTCTCAGAAAATGAAAATTTCTCAACAGGAGAAAAATGACATGTCATTTTTCCTCAGAATCAGAATCTGGAACATGGGAAGAAACACAGAGGAAGCCCTGCCCCTGTCATTATCAGAATCATCTGATAAAGAACCCTAAGGAACTGTGAAACAAGAATTATTTGTAACAGTCACATTTCTATTATGTCTCAAAAAATTCAAAGCCTGCAATATACCTCCAGCTGAAATAATCAACTCATCTTTATCAACACAAAAAATATTTTCCAATGTAATATTTCTATGTTTTTGTTTCTCTTTCCAAGGGAGACCCCTAAATAGAGAATGACTGAAGAACGACACTTCTACCCAGGAAGAAAGTCCCTTGACCCAGCCACCTTGGGAAGGGCCTCCTATTGAAACTCTCAAGACAAAAGAAAGTGGATCGCCCATGCATGGTAAGGACATGTGAACAGCTAAAGAGGATATGGCTAACCCTCGGTACACGGTGGAGGAAAGAGCTACAACAGTGGATCCAAGGAAATACAGTGAATGGTCTGAAGAACAACCATTGGCCACTACAGAATCAACTATCAGTGGCTGTGACACTGACTGAGCTCATGGCATACTTAAGGGCTCTCTAGCAGTTTTCTTTTTCTTAGGTACAGAAAAGAAGGAACCAAAGGACCAGTAAGTGAATCCATGATCCTGATGAGGAAAAAAAGTATGTTCCCCAGTAAGCACAGCAGGCAGCAGTCTGTTGGAAGCATAGTTCTCAACTTTTTAGCACAAGAATTTTGGACAAATCCAATGATAATGGGGATAAGGATCCAAAATAGGGACAGTTTTTAAGTATTGCTCTTATAAATTTAGGAAGTTACTAGAATAATAAGTTTAGCATTAGCATATATTTTCTGAAAGATATGAAGTCTGAAACTCAAAAGTCTCATTATTTACTGATTTCAATCCTGAATGATTTGCCAGAAAACTACAAGTTTTATGAGGAACAGACCAAAAACATGAGGCAAAAATCTGGAAATTTTGCAAAAAATCTGGATAGTTGAGATGTATGTTCGTTAGGCAAGTTTTCACTAAAGTGTACACACATGCAAATTTTTACAAATATATACTAGTCCCATTAAAGCATAAAAGTAAATGAACCAGCAGTACTCTTTTGCTACAAAAATTCAAAACATATCTGTAAAGATATAAAAATATTAGAACTGACTGCAGACAGTGGTCACAAAAAGGTCTTAACAACCAGTAAAAATAGCACACGACCGGCAGTATTCTTGAAGAGAACCAGTAAAAATTTTACAACAAAACAAATAAGTGTGTAAGGAATTCCCCAGTGAGGACTTTATCTGCCAAGAAATTGAAAGAATGAGCCAAACATCAATCCTATGAAGCCCAGGAGAAGCACTCTTGAGAGTGGCAAGAAAGTAACACAGAGTTTTGGTGCCCAGGCTGCTGTTTTCTCCCTTTGGAGCTTAAGCCACAGTAGACTGGGTGCATATGTGGGTGCAAGCAAAGACTTTGGGAGACTGACAGGCAGAATGTAACCCATATAGCTAAGGATACTGCAGCAGTGATTTATAATGAATATCCATATTTGCCTTGGTCAAAACAGGGTAATAAGGATTACAGTTATCTTGCACAGGGATGATTTCTGTATAATTTCTGTGGAATGGGAGGAAAGCACACAGAAGACTAATTGTCAAAAGTTGGACCACAGCATGCCCCAGTGACTGTCCCCTTCATCAAAGTCTGTGCCCTTAGTGAAATTACACAGGAAAATCTAAGTGCTCCTTTTACACTTGCACTTCTGATATGCTTCATGGGAAGTATTGTCTTAAAAGACAAAGGTACCCTTGCCTCCTTGTTGAAGGGTAGGACCAAGACCTTCAAAGCTGGGATGCCTGTAGAACTGATGCTGAGGACTGAAAGCAGCAGACTGAAGGGGATGTGAGGGTGGATAAAAAGAAGGAACATCCCCCCACCAATGAATGTTGGTGGGCTAGAATTTTCTCAAGTGTCTCAAAAGCTCAGTTCTATGCAGACAGCAGTAAAGAGAGCAGTGCCTGAGTCACCCTGAGTCAAAAGTTGACAAAGATGACAGAACAGACGGCTGCACCCTCACAGCTGAAGCTGAAGTTGGATCTAAAGTGAAGACCAGTGCCGATATATTAAGAACCAAAGAATTTGCTGCCACAAATGGACCTGGACAGGTCGGTACCACAGGTGGCCCTATGATGTTGTCCACAACTTGGCGCCAACAATCACTCATCACCAAAGGCTGCAGAGTCAAGTGAATTGGAAGATATATTGGAGTCATGGCAGGAAGGGCTGCCAGCACTGAAAGAGAGGTAACCTATGGAAGTCTTGCTGCCAAGACCACTTGCTACAAAATGGGAGAGAGGGATGAAGCAAACATCAAGGTGGTGGGAGGGTCTGCTCAGTCCACCCTTGGAGAGGAGTGAGGAAGGTACCACTCCCATATTTATCTGTGCAAGGTACCACTCCCATATTTAACTGTGCCTTAATTAAAGCCTTCATCATTTACTGTCAATTGATGTTGACAACACTGTTAGAGGACCTAGCTACATAGACAGGCTGACAGCGTACAAACCTTGAGATCTCCACCTCAGATGATTGAGAACTGAGAGGGGTAGCTTCTTGAGAGACTTATCTAGTATCAGTATGGGTTCAGTGTTAATTATGGTTGGCACAGAAGGTGAAGACTGTGTTGGATCCGACATAATCAAAGCAGTAGGATTAACAGAGACAGAACACTTACTCAGGGGAGAAGAAAAGGGAGGTAAATCAGAAACCAGCTATCTTTTTTCTTTCTCATAAAGTTTTTCCCCTTTGTCGTTGTTTCTCTTTATCAGAGGCTTTCAGTGCTAACTGGCGATAAGCAGTGGCCATTCCTCCCTCAGTGATAGGGAAAAGCTTTTCAAAATAAGCTTACTGCACCTATCATTAAAACAGTGTGGGCCAAAGGCAGCATAAATATCACAGTCAGCATCCAAATGCTCTGGTCTCAAACATACCATTCACTGTTGGTGAGGATCTTGAGATAGAATTGTATGACTATACCTGGAGCATTTTTTTTAAATCAGAAGAAGTATCCTTCCAGTTATAACTGGATAGTAATCAGACAGAGAAAATAACTGTAAAATAGGAAAACAGTGTATATACTATGCTTATACGTATATATGTATATATAGTTACATATATTTATATCTCTAGCTATATATATATATATATATTTATATATATCTATATCTATATATATATATATATATATATATATATATATATATATATATATATATATAGATATATATGGGAACCCTTCATTTGTTCCAACTTTCAAATGTTCGAAACTCATATGGCTGACACCATATGAGTGAACATTTGAAAGGCCGACAAATGATAGTGGAGATCCTGCTACAGTGCGGGACTGGGAGAGTCCCCTTTCCTGCACTGTAGTGTGATCTCGGTGTGAGAATATTTAAGTAGCAGGGGGTGTGGGGGTGCAGAGGGGCTTGCCCCCTGCATAATACAGTTTTCCTGTGTTTGCAGGTAGGTAAATGGTGCTATTTCAGGATGTCGGTCTTTCAGAATGTTGATCATATGGTGTTGGCCATATGAAAGTCGGCATTCTGAATGGTCGACATTCTGAAGTAGACCCGTATATATATATATATATATATATATATATATATATATATATATATATATATAGATATATATATATATATATATATATATACATATATATATATATATATATATATATATATATACATATATATATATGGGTTTAGTAGGAAACAGAGATGTCATGTCACCTTATGTCTGCTGGTAAAACTTCATCAAAATGTAGACATCGGCATGCCAGTATGCATGAGCTGAGAAACAGCCTCGTTTCATGAAACTTTAAAACGAATAAAAACATTGTTTTTTCAGGCAGCAAGCCTCCCTGTTCCTCCCCATGGTGCCATCCCTACACCCCCCCCCCCACTAATTATATATACTAACTCTGAGATTGCACACATGCAGAGTAAGGCCATATTCCCCAATCCCAGGAAATGTGTGATTTCAGACACCTGTCAACCAGTCGCTTATTCAATCATTGGAGGTTGGCTAAACAGCTGCTGACCAAACATGCACTCAACCTTCTGCAGAAAAACTGTGTTTTTGTAATTTTTTTGTTTGTTTGTTTTTTGAGGGAAGGAACAGAAAGATTAACAGACCAAAGTCCAATGAAGCACTAAAGAAAAGGAAAATAGGATTCAGCCTTGGGTAGACCACTGAAATGGGACAAGGAGAAACTAAGAATTAAGATAAAATGAATGAGAAGGCAGTCACCAAGTAAATGAGGCAAAGAACAAAGTACTAATATGTTCTAAACAAAGAATATATAGTAAAGGAGAAAAAAGATACACATCTGAAAAAAACTGGTGGAGAACTCTTAGGAAGAGTGCACCTGAAATGAAACTGTGCCAAATGAGATGTAAAGTAATTTTCTACTGCACAGCATTATGGAAAAGGGAGAGCTTGAGTTCTGGAGAAGCATCGAAGTGAAATCTGCAGGACTGGATCTGCCAAGAGCTTGAACAGATAAAGGGGACAACATAATATCCTCCTACTTATGCCTCTGCCTCTTGACTGCAACACAGCATTGTTGCACATTGATAAAAAATGTTTTATGCAGTTTAATAGAAGGCACATACAAATAGCATATATTTATTAACTTGATCGAGGCTTCTCTTGATGTTAAATAAAACCAGTCAAGCAGGGCTATCAGAGATACTCACAGAATATAGTGACGAAAAACAAACATGATAAAACCAAAAGGTATAGTTTTAAAATGTAAATCAGTAGGCTTACTTTGCAGAGGAGGTCATAAAGGGCTCTGTCACATCAGGGGGAAGAGTGTGTAAACCATTTCCTGTCAGATGGAGTACTTTCAGCTGAGGCAGCAGTCCTAATGACAGAACATCTTCTGGTGAGAGGTTGTTATATGAAAGATCCAGGACCTAAAGTATTTAGAAATAGTTTTAACATTGTGCTTCTCAAAAAGCAAATCTATGTTGATAGCATTCTCTTGCATCTACTTTACCAAACACAAAAGTGAAAATACATTGTGAAAGAAATGTTCTCACATTTAACTTACCAGACAGAAAAAAAAAACAGAAAAAGACAATATGAAAGCATTTTTTTCTGTTAAAAGATGTGAAGTACATATTTTGCAGTTTTTCATTAACTGGTACAGTTCCCATATCTCCCTTCACATGCTGGGGTAAGAGTCAAATAAAAACACCCATGGCAACTTACATAAACTAAATCTACAAAGAGTAATGTGACACTTTTCTAAGTATTTTAAATGAGGAATTTATTCAGATGTACTGGAATACCCCTCAAATTCAGTGACATCTAGGGACAATAATTTATTATGTGACTGTGCAAATCAGGAGTTTCTCATCCTGCATATTGTTCTAACACAGTAGGTTTGTGGTGATAGAAAATGACCCCATGAGGTATTTGGTAGCAATGAAACTTCAAACTGGGAATTAAGTTTGCATTTCCTCCCAATAACAAGGTGGCTAGGCTATATCTATCTATATATATATATATATATATATATATATATATATATATATATATCTATATATATTATATATACACATATATATATATATATATAGATCCAGACCCTAAAAGCAAAATATCTGGGGACTAACCGTATCAGTACACATTTAAGAAATGTTCATATGTTTGTACAATAATAACTATATTTAGATCTTTTTCTCGTAGACAACATCCAATCTGCTTCATTCCAATACTAATGCCCATGGGTGACACATTTTCTATAATCCATGTCACAATCACCTCTTCCAATATCCCCACATCTTCTTTAGTTTTATCTTCCATTAGCATCATAGGTCACTATCCCAAAGGATTACTTTCAAAGTGAAATGAGAAATGCCCTTTCCTTCACACTAAATAAACAGTGCTGCTTCAATGAGATATTAAATTAGTTATGAAATGCAAAATTGTTCAAAACAGGACAAACGAAGGAAAACTGACTCTACTGCCAAAAATCAAATGTAGTGATCTGTTAAGAGCTAATAAAAACAAGATAAATTTGTAACAGTAGTACTGCAGCAAAGTGCATTTATAATAAAATTTAGAAATAACTTCTGTTAGACCTAGTGGATGACTGTTTTTTGATTTTATTTCTGAACATACCTCAAGTTTCTCAACTCTTGATTATTTAAACAACTGAGCTAAAATTTTGACTTAGTACATGGCTGCTACGAAATAATGGCTCATTAAAATGAAACGACCGTGTAGGAAATGTATTGTATCTTGCTTCTCTCATTCACAGCCCCTCACATACTAACAAGGCAAGTTTTAGCTAGCTTCGACTTATTTTTTGTTTGGGGGGGGGGTCATAATAACACATAGCATGATGTCTTACTTCAGGTTTCTAAGTCCTGTGCATTTTAATGGGAAATAGGTAGTTAAGTTTTCTATTATTTTAAAGTGAGATTCCTACCAGTTTTAAAATAGAAAAATGAGTTATCCAGTCATCCCATTGTTTTAGCCATTGCTTCTAATAATGCAATGTTTTAATGCAGTACTGAAATGTCAGTATTCGATACCAGAAATGAGCACACTAAACATTAGAAACTTACTTCAGCTGAACAAGAAATGTAAAAGGCTGCTTTTGTTGTTCACTGTAAAAGCTTTTCCAAAATTAAATTTTCTATTTTACTGTGAGTTGTAAGCAGTTTCTTTTCAGCCTGCTGGCAGTCAATAATTTAACATCTGTTTAATTGACTGTCAAGAGATGTTAAGCTGAGGAACAAAACAGGCTGGCAGATGCTCTGTGCAGGCTTTAAGTTGCATTATCTGAGCCTTTCGTCCAAAAGTACACACCAGCTTGCACTGATTACTGTTTGTGGTCAAGAAGTACATCAGAGAAAACCTATAAGGTCCATGTCCTAGTTTCACATTTGGTCAACTCCATTGGAGGTAAAGATCTAGAGACTGCTTTTTCCCCTGTAAGAGGCCTACAAAATCTTTACAATCTTTGAAATCCAACTCTAGGCCTCAACTAACCTGCACCAAGCCCAAATAAGCACACCTTTAGCTACAGTACACCCCTGACTAAATAGCAAGGCATTGCCCCATACCTTACTAGTAAATCTATCCAAAAGTACCCTAAACAAACCAAACTCCAAGCAACTGTAATCATCCCTGCTCCCTAGGCATTCCTTTGAAAACTATAAACCAGGACTTCATCCAAAACTTCTGCAGCAAGGTTGCTTGAGATAGGTATCTTGAGACAATGTAAGAATTGTCTCATGCTGTCTGACAATCATCTACTCAAACAGCATAACACAGACTGTCAGAGATGTACATATATAATCTCCTTGGAGGCAAACATCTTGCACACAGTAAATTCAAACTCCAAACTTGTCAGCAGTACACCACACATCACACATCTCCATGTCCATCACAATACATACAATCCAACACATGCTGAGTTTCTAAAGATTAACTTGCCTGAACCTCAAAGACCTCCAAAACACAACACATGCACAAACCATACTCAACAAGTTAAGCCTAGCACCTCACTCAGCACAAGATGGTCCAAAGTCATGGATGCTGAGCCCATAATGCAGGCATCAACCTAACTAACATTCTAGTTATAGGTGACTCCATTGTAAGACATACAGATGTACCTCTTATCAGGCTAAGCAAGGCAAAGCTGATGGTTAGTTGCTTTTCTGGTGCCAGGATCCGTCAGATCACACATACATTTACTCTATAGTACTCGTGGTTGTCAGTGACTTTAGATGTACCTACCTGGACTATATGAAGCAAAACATGCTGGAGCTCTCAAACTAGATGTCCCAGGCAGTTATGAACCTGCACTGAGCAACATTCTACCTTCTCCAAGGATGATGCCACAATATGAGCAAAAAATAACTTACTTCAATAATTGGCTAAATTTTTGGTGTCATTCAAAGGGAATCCAATATTTGTCAGTCTGGGGGGATATGACTGACAGACCATGCTGCTTCACTAGTGGTGGTGTGTATTTGCCCCCTTAAGGGTTTTTATTATTGGCAAAGACATTGTCCACCCATATAGTGCCTTTTTAGGCAATGTCAACCTGATAAACCCATCAGCATAACAAAGCAAGCAAAGAAAAAAAAATGAAGGCATTACTGATTAATGCCAGAGGCCTAAACAAGAAACTAGACATCCTACATGCCCTCTTCACCCTGGGAGATGTAGCTCTTTCAATTTATCTAAGTCTTTTTTTTTTGGTTTCTAATACCATGACAGGAATAGACCCCATTCCTAAGTCATAGTATGATTAAAGCTCATGAAATTAGTATTGTTTTAATCTTTGATGTTAGCCAGAACTGATCTTTGCAGCACCCACAATGTCCCCAGAATTGGTTCCTTCTGCAATTCATATTGTGTTATATATTGATAACATATCTAAGCATGCTTGTAAATTCTTTTTATAAGCCCTGTTGCTCCTACTACTATTGGAACTGTCTGGATATCCTTCTTCCACATTGCCCTAGTTTCTGCCTGCAAATTCTGGTATTTTATGACTCTGTGTCTCTCTGTATGTAAGACACTGTAGTCACTGAGTGTAGCAATTTTAATGAACAATGGTACTTTTGTCTTCTTTTCATGGACTACTCAATCTGGTTTTCTCGCATCTATTTTTTAAACTGTTGAATTGGTGATTTCATTTGATATACACTTCATCATTTCTATAATCATTTGTGGCTCATGTTTCCAATGTTTTTCAACTGCTTCAGTATTATAATGTTTGCACAATCCCCAATTCAACAGTCTTGCCACATTATTATGTCTTTCAGTATATAGTTCTTCTGCCATTAGTGTATCACACCCAGCAACAAGATGGGTGACCGTTTCCAATTCTGTTTTACAAAACCTGCATATGTCTGTTTCTCCCACATGTTGAATGGATGTTGCAAACCAGCATTTATGTAGTCCACTATCCTGGGTTGCCAATATTAACTTTTCATCTTTTGATTTAAATTCACCTCTCCTTAACCATTTCTGCATTCGATCCTGATCGATATAAAGTTGTTCCAAGAGTTTTCCGTACTTACTATATTTATGCATTTCCATACTTCTTGTCTTCTCATATGATCCTTCACCTTACATTCTTTCATTTGTTTTTTGGCACATACAGTTGCTGCCTGATTTTTATCAATTGTTGGTTTGATTTGTATTCCTGCTTGACACCGATATACTTCTATTAAACTAAGCAGGGAAGTCACCTTAGACTTTTTCGCCTTCTGTTTTAAAATCTTCATTAAGTTTGGGTCTTGTGAGACAGGAGATATGTATGCGGTCCTATGATTGCAGATCTATAAATGTAATCATTTTCGAGGAGGGCCATACTTTCATCAGAAAGGGCAATATATAATTTTAGTATGCATTTATTTTTAAAAATCATTTGATAAGCATGAAACATTTTTCTTATTTTCCTGTCCAACTCATCCAAAACTGTAAGTTAGGGGAGGAAGAACAAACTGATTTAAAGCTTGGACTTTGTTCCTAGATGTCAGAACTGTTTTCAGCATTAATTTCAGCCTTCTAAAATATTCCTTACTAAGTTTTATTTGCATTTGTCCATGCTTTATTGTTGATCCTTCATCAATCCCCAAATATTTATACACTCCCTCTTGCTTATTTTCTTTGTGATGCAACTTTCCTGCTTTAAAGGTTGCTTTTACACATTTATCAAGACATTCTTATATCATCTAAGAAAGTTTGTGCTTTCAGTTCCTCATCTGATGAAGTGTACAGTTATAAATCTTCCACAAAAAGAAGATAAATCTTTATATTTTGTGTTTTTCTGGGTCCCAAATTGTACCCATGACCGACTCTGTTAAGTAGACAGCTTAATGGGTTAAGTGTGAGACAAAAAAGCAGTGGTGATAAAGGGTCACCCTGGAATATTCCCCTTTGAATTTTTATCCCTGGAATAATAATTTCTCCTTTATCATGGCTTAACTGCAAAGTGTTTTGCCACTCGATGTAATATAATCGATCAAGGTAGGGTATATCTTATACATTTTTAAGCACTCTTATCCATGAATTTGGGACACTGTCAAATGCTTTTATGTAGTCTATTCATGACATACTTAGAGTCCTCCCCTTTTTACAGTTTTCCACTATGATTTAATTTAACAGCAAATGATCCTTTGCTCCACATGACTTTCTTTTGTTGCCCTTTTGCTCTACTGCCATTATTGAGTTTTCTTCTAAATTACTATAAACTCTGTCAGCATCAATTCCAGTGTATTGTTTATACACCATCAGAAGGCAAGTTATTGGTCTATAGTTTTTAGGATAGCTTACAGGTTCACTCTTATGGAACAGTATTGTTTTGCCTGTTGTCAAGCAGGCTGGCATCTGTTTGGGATTTGCATATAAATAGTACTTACTCATGGCTAAATCTTCATGCAAAGATATTAAATACTTTTAGCCAGGCATTAGGTACTACATTTGGGCATGGGGGGGTTTCCAATTAGGAGTTTTTTTCTTAATTTTGTTTCAATTTCTTTTACCATTCCCATTTCATATCCTGTACATTTGAATTTCTTATTCTTTCTTTTGCTTTTCCTGTCCATTCAGCATCTTTGTTATGTTCCATAGGATCTTCATCTATATTTCTCCAACATGTACTTATTTCTTCTTTTTTTGGTGGTGTTTCAATTCCTTTTTGCTTTATTTCCCAATTCTCTATAAACCTTTTTAGGGGCATCAATAAATTGCTTATGCTGTACTCTTCCTTTATATTTATCTGCTTTATTACTTGCAGTAGTATACGATACATCCTAATCTGTTCTGATACTGTGTGTTGCTTTTACACATCTTTCTGAGCATTACTGCTGATCTCTTCCTTCCTCTGTACTCTTCTAACAGTGACACTTCTTGTCTTAATTGCTTTATAGTTTTCTTTATTCGATACTTGCATGATTATATATGATTTCTCTCCTTTCTTTCCCTTACTGTCCTGTGTTTTTATGGTAAAACTTTATCTGTTATTAATTTAGCTGCACAGTAATATATCCTTTTTACATCTGTTATAGTGCATGAATTTCTTATGAACAGTCCTGATTACTGTGTTGATTTGTTTTATCAAATTTCTAAAATTTTGGGTCTTATTGACTTTCTGTATTCGGTTTCTTTCATTGCTCTTAATATGCTTATCCATCTCTACTAAATCAAGCAACTCTTCCTTCAGATTATTTTCTTCTAAACTGAAGGCACATTCTTTATTCTCCATTTCCTGTGGGAATTATACACAGAGTTCCAGAGCATCTTCCTGTGCCATATTCTCTTCACAGCATTGACTGCATCAGAGTTGCTACATTTTCCTGTTCCTTCCCTTGCTGTGCAACATCACCTGAACTTTTGTACTGGATTCCTACTGAAGGCTCCAAAGTATCTTCCTATGGCAACTGATCAGATGTTTCTTGCTCATCTAGTTAATTTGTTACGATGTCTGTGTAGTAGCTGAGATATGGTTTAAAACACTGGAGAGTACTCTGGCTGTGCAGGGGTATAGCACCTTCCACATGTTTAGACCAGCTAAATTGCAGGATGGGAAAAAAGGTGAAAGGTCTTGATCTTCATCCAGAACAGCCTCACTTCAAGGCTGGTAAAGTAGCATGATACACTGGAGTTTCTTAATGTCCAAATAACCATAAGAAAGGTCCAGTATGGCATACATTTTTTGTAAACATCTTTATTAAATTATCATTTAAGACACAGACAAACATACACTAACAGAAAAGAAAAGAAAACAAACCATTTTAACATTTATCATTTTAAATACAATATACATCACAAATACTTTCTTTGCTACTATAATCAGTCCAATGTTACAAAAATTGCTAAATTCCTGCCTTCCCTTACACCTTACTCCCTCTGTTGGATATTATTATGCATGCATTGTTCTGACAACTTTCATTTATTTCTATGTAACTTGCACCTCCCTCTTTTTAAAGATTCCTCTTCCAGTTTTTTTTTTCTCTTTTATAATATTCAATAGATGTAGACTTTGATTTCCATTTTCTAGTAATTGCAGCCAACAGAATTAAACTTAACAAGGCCTTACTATCTCTAGGTAATTCAGATCCTATAGTCCAACTCAAAAGAATAATTTCCTACTTACAGCCATTTGCTCACTCAATATTTCTGATACAGTACTCTATAGGAAGTTTTTAAAATATTCCAGCTAATTACCCTCCCAAAACATATGTTCCCAGTTACCTGTTTCTTCTCCATCACACCTCCAACATTTACTATCTACTTGAGGAAAAATTCTGTAAAGTCTTCCTATGGTAAAAAAATACCTATGCAAACACTTACAAGTAAAGATCCTAAACATTCTGGACTTGGGTGCATACATGGGAGCCATATATATGTCTTCCCATTGTTTGTTTGTAAATTGTTTTTCCAGGTTCTCTTCCAATCTTTTCTAGCCTCCTCTGATCGATTCTTATAGTTATCATGCAATATTTTATATGCCCCACTAATTATCCCTTTCTCAACGGGTCTTTCTGTTCTAGATTCAGCTAAAAACTTTCACTTAAAATTTCCCTATCCCTTTCTCTTTGCCTATATTCTGAGATCAACCCCTTGTAGGAAGGTGGTCTGTAGCATGCACTCCAAAGGTGTTCTTGGCCTCATCCCATTATATTACCTTTCCTGCTCAAGTTATTTGCTCCCAATATCTTTGCTCCTTTGCCAGGTTTCTCCAGAAAATTCCAGCTCCTTTTTGCCTATCTTCTGTACCCCTACTTGCAGTCATCTCTATTTGCAAAATCTCCTTTCTCCATTCTTGTATTGGCTTATTTCTTAGAATACTTTCTGTCCCTTTATGAAAATAATATTCTGTTCTGTTGCTATTATTCTCCTTAAGGGTCTGCATAGGTCGAGTATGATATATCAGCTTAATATAGAACTGCTTCTATGACCCAAGAAAGCCACAATGCCTATCTACAGGAAGTAAAATCATTCAGTATTAAACCCAATACCATTATTCTAGGTCATCTTAACTATCCAACTATAGCCTGGGAAACATACACCACCATCACTAATCACAAGAACAGTGATTCCTGACTTTGTCAGCATGAATAACCTGAAACAATTAGTGTACTTATGAGAGGGAATAACATCTTGGATCTTGTCTTTACTAATATGGGGGCATTGCCAGAGGTGACAGAAGATGCTGAAGGCTGGGGAGCGGAGGTCTAGAAGGGCATGCAGTGACCTGAAAAGTGCATTTTTTACTTTTTTCTTCTACTGTTAACTGTGATAAAAGATGTATACATATGATATGTGTTGAATAGCTGCATATATGGCCAATTATTGTTGCATTAAGAATAATTTCACATAAATTTCATAGTAAAATTATAAATGAAACTACTGTCTCTCATCACGCCATTCCAAGTGTGAATGGGACATGTACTTTTCCCAGAATGCCTGGCTTTGAGTATACTATTCATTAAGACTGCATCTATACTAAAAACCCGAATGAGTAAATTAAAGGAGGACAGAAGTTTTAACAGACAACATTAAACTCTGGCTTCTGTGTGTTATTTAGGCATTGGAACACAAACTACATAGTGGTGAACAACAGTTGTAATTGCTATATGGCATGGACTCTATACTTTCAGTTTGTTTCTGGCCATAATCCAGACAGCCTAATGTACACTTTATATTGTGAAAGTGGATATAGTGAAGACAGGTTGGCCATTTCCAAATTCAGAATAAAAATTATACACTGAGCTGTCAGCACTATAGTCAGAAATAGACTAAAACCAGCGTCCATTCTTCCATTTCCTCTGGTATGGCCTAGAGTGTTTGGGACAACAAATGCTGGTTTCTGAGTATGATTAAAAGAACACACACACACACACACACATAGCCACAGCCACAGACTTTGCTACTTAAATCTACATTATGAGTTTCAGTCCAACTAATACTTCAACTGTAGAAAACAATTTTTAAATAAAATGCAAATTTGCATGCAATCATTTTGGGTTGTAGAATAGTAAAGTCATGTAGGTAAATTTACTTTAACAGTTCAAATGATACCTGCTGCAGTAGCCTAAGCTATACGTTTTAAATCCTGCAAAGCTTCAGGGCACCTTCCATGTACACAAACCATTAGCTTGAGCTGAGCTGGCTAAAAAGGCAGGCATGTGCATCAAGACCTTCAGAGCTTTCATACCAACTGAGAGAGGGAGACTGAGCCCTGAAAAGACATTGCTAGCAATAAAATGAAAATAAAAATGCCTACACACTGGAATAAAAAACGCACCAAAAAACAAGGTTGGGGAGAGGGAGTGGCTACTGCAGCAGTGATCGCTCGAACATCTACTGCCATGGTAAATCTATTTACACAACTGTACTATGTTCTTCATATTGATCATTGCTGTGATAACGTACGATCTATGGGTAGATTAACATAGCTTAGAACAACTGGGAGGTAGAAGAAGAAGGGTCCAGGAAATTCTGGAGAATGATCTTAGCAAAACTTGACCTAGACCTAGAGAAGGAATCTGGCCTGCTGTGTTTTGTAAAAGTACGTACAGAGGACCAAGTTGCTGCTTCTAGAATACTTTTATAATTCAACCCTTCCCAAAAAGCCATAGATGAAATCAAGGCATGATAGAATATAGCTTGATATGCCTGGAATATATATTTTTTTTGTGGTGGGAATAACAAAAGGTAATAGACCAAGATATCCATTTGGAAACAGTCTGCTTTGATACAGGTTGTCCCTTCTCCTTACCTTAACAAGAAATGAACAGACCGAAAGTTCTGAAAAATGTTATAATGTCAAGGTAGTATCTGAACTGTCTGTGGACATCCAAGATATGAGGCATCCTTTCTCCCTCAGGCAATAACATAGGAATATAGATAGTTTGGTTTTAAATAAATTTGAATGCCACTCTAAGCATAAAGGAAGGATTACTTCTCAAGGAAACCCTGTTCTGTGGAAAATTAAATAAAAGTTTACCTGCAATAAGAGCTTACGACTCAGATATTCTGCTTGCAGAGATCAGAGCAAGGAGTAAAACTCTTTTCCATTTTAAGAACCTCAAGTCAGCCAGATAATCTGGTTCAAATGGAGCAAGTGTTAGCTTCTCTAACACAAAATTAATGTCTCAAGGAGAAGCCACTGGTTTACCTTGAGGTCTCATATGCAAAGCCCCTTTAAAAATAGGCAATGTGATTCCTTGAAAAAGGGGGATCCACAAGCAGACATGATGAAATGGCAAACAAATTAACCTTGACAGAGGAGTAAGACAGGCAAACAGAAAAACAACTCACACAAATATCGTAAAACAAGTGAAACACTACTCTGAAAGGGTAGAGGTTATGTTTTTGGCACCAACTAGAAAACATTTTCCATTTGCTAATATATGAATGTCTAGTAAAGGGCTTTCTTGCACCCATTAGTACCTCCTGTACATCTTCAGTAAACATGTGCCTAAAAGGTACTAAGACCCTAAGATCCAGGCAGTTGTTTGGGTTTGTGATGTATAAACTGTCCCTGTTCTTTTTTTTTAAACAAGAAACATCTTTATTAAATTATCACTTATGACATAGGCAATCGTGCATTTATAAAAATAAAAACAAACCATACTGCCATATTTTCAGTTGCAAACATTAGACATCACTTATAATTTATCCAGTCACTGTCAGTCAAACATTACAATGCTCACTGAATTCCTAGCTTCCTTAAGCCTCATTCCTCCTTCAAAACATCAGTCTGCATGTATTGTTTCCACCATTCCTATTTTTTCCATGTAATTTGTTCCTACTCTTTTCTAAGGTTCCCAATTCCAGTTGTTTTATCTCTGTTACAATATTTACTACTTCTATTACAGTTGGTTTAGACTTTGATTTCCATTTTCTAATAAATGATTTTTTGGCAGCCACCAAAATTAAACTCAGCAAGGTCTTACTATGTCTAGGCAATTCCGATTCTGTATCACAGATAAAATATTTCCTCAGTTACGCCAATTTGCTCACCCAGTATTTGTGATAGAGTAAAAGAGAATAAAAACTGCACCAAAAGCTCATACACCAAAGATTTTATTTAAACAAAAAAGTAAGCGCTTTCGCAACTAACCAAGTTGCTTCATCAGACAGCTAGTAAAATACTATAGAACATTTAAATAAATAAAAGACATGTCAGGTGATCAGCATTTCACATACCAATAACACTGCACATAACAACAAGCTAACCATTTCTGTATATATCATGCTAAAAATTAAAGCTTCCAAGGACAGGTTGCTAGAATTTATGTGGCAATGGACGTGCTTTGAGAAAAGGTTTAAGGGAAGCAATGCCATTCAAACCTGGGGGGGTTTTCAGCATTAAGCTTCAGTATCCATTCTTGCTCAATGCTTTCTGTGTAATTCTCAATGTCGCCCCCTCTGATGTCAGGATGTATAACTTGTATCACAAAGTATGTGCAGTATTATTGTTATGTGAAATGCTTTCTCTACTTTTGTAAGAGCTTAGTAAGGCTATACAATGCACAGCACTCATGTGTTTTTAATTTAAATAATCATGACAATGTTTTAATTAACTATATCCAATGACCTTAGCAGTGCTGATCACCTGACATGTATTTTATTTATTTAAATGTTCTATAGTATTTTACTAGCTGTCTGATGAAGCAACTTGGTTAGTTGCGAAAGCGCTTACTTTTTTGTTTAAATAAAATCTTTGGTGTGTGAGCTTTTGGTGCAGTTTTTATTCTATTTTATTTCATTTTCTCTGCACCTTGCTCTGTTTCCCTGGAGCTGCTTTATCTTTTACTTGCTTGTGATAGAGTAGTCTGAATTTTTACAGTCTGCCAACACATTACAAGCAGAAAAAATATGTTCCCAATTATCTTTTTCATCTCTGTTCTTGTGTGACTAGATCCAGTCTGTGAGGAAATGTGTGGCAATTGCCCCTGGTCAATTCCAAAAGAATAGATAAACACTGTTACCTGGGTCAGAAAGGAATCACTAGAAGGATCTTTGGGGATTCCTTCTGAATCTTCAGAATTACCTTGAATATCAGAAAAGGTAGAAAAGTATACAGAAATATTTCTCTCCAAGGAAAAGTAAAATCATCTGTCTTCCAGGCCTTCATGCATGAAGTCTTGGAGCAGAATTTTGCCAGCTGATTTTTCAGTGGGAAGGCAAAAAGGGGTGCTTGAGGAACTCCCCACAGATGGATCAGATATTGGAAGACCCCTGATCCAGTTTCCATTCATGAAGGTCTGCCTTTGTCCTGCCTAGCTTGTCTGCCACACAATGTTGTTTTGACAGAATGTAGGAAGTAGAGTGAGATTCTGCCATAAAGCTATATCCCATGATAACGTCTAGTCTGAAAAGAAGGTAAGACCTGGTTCTCCCTTGCTTTTCTATGTACCACATCACTATGGTATTGTCCTTAGCAACTTGAAGTGGTCCTTGGGACGAAAGGTGATTTAGAGAGTTGAGTACCTTGATAACAGCAAACTTCTCCTATACATTTATGTGGTTGTTTCTGTCTTTGTTGTCCCAGATACCTTGCAATTTTATCTACCTATCAAAATACAAGGTAACTGTGGTCACTGACTGTTTTGGAGCAGAAAGGGAGAGGGAGAGACCTGGATTCATGGCACCTGATTTTTCCACCAAGTGATTTCACTTCTTACACATTCCAGAACTGGAATCTGAAAATATAATGGGTATTGGTGCTGGGACCAAAGAGACTTCAGATACCATTGTATCTTTCTCATGTGGAGTCTTGCCAGAGGTATCATGAAAGTCATACATGCCATGAGACTCAGAATCCTGAGGTATTGCCTCCCTTGTCCATTAAGGGGAGCCCCAACAATCGCAAAAGACATTGCTAACCCCCAAGTCCACAGTGGCTATATGTGTAGCACCAGTGGGATAAGGGGGAAAAAAAAGTAATAGATCTAAATGTAGATATATTTTTTTCCTGTGCAAGAAAAGCTTTTTGTACTGAGGTTCTTTTGGAATCTCAGCCTACATATGACATCTCTCACCAAAGAGAGAGATTCCTGACACTTTTGAAAAAGGGTCTGCATAAATAAGCAAGGCATCTAAAATTCGGAAAAATGTTGATACAATGTAGACAATGTGCTATAACTGGAGCTAGACATATTGTGAACACTCTTTGGGCAATGGATTGACCAAAGGGCAAGGCAGAGAATGGATAATGTGATCCAGATACATAAAACCTTAAGAAACATCTGAAGTCTTAATGAATAGGAATGTGATAAGTATCTTTTAAATCTATGATTACTAAAAAATCTCAAATGGGGAATAATGGGTAAGAGATTGTGTTGTGAAAATATCTTGAACTTGGGCACCATCACAAACTGGTTTAAGAAAATGGTCCATAACTGATCTCCAGGCATTTTCTTTTTTTGGCATCAGAAACATTCTTGAATGAAAACCTCTTCCCCACTGGGAAAAAATAACTATTTCTATTACCGTACACTAAAGCATGTGCTGCAGGACAGGAGGGAACAGAGGAGTTTGGTCTGGGGATGTGGAATAATTCCCTGCAAAGTTGGGATATCTTCCTTCCTTTCCAGAACCCATTTGTCTAAAACAATCTGTTGCCAAAGAGACAGAAATGGAGAATCTGACTTTCTGGAAGGGATAAGAGACTACAAGGGTGAGAGGTGGGACAAGGCCCCTTATATACTCATTCTGACTTTTTTGACTGTCCTTTGTTCTGGGGGATTCCTGCTTTCTTTTAGGGAACCTCACCACCATTGTTTTTAATGCCTGCTTACCAACATATTGCTGAGACTGTTTTCTTTTCTTTTCTTTCTTGCTGCAGTTGGACAAGGGAGAAAAATTACATTTGGAAAATTTAGAGAGGGAGAAATAAAAATCTGAGAGATTCACTGTACATCAGCTTAACCCTCTCATCACATTTCTCTAGCCAAAGGTGAATTTAAAAGCTAATTTTTACATCCTCTAGGAGGTTCTGAGAATGTAGCCAGTCAAACCTCCACAACACAGAACCAGTGGCAACCTCACTGGATGTAGTATCTACAGTCATAAACATACTGTAAATGACTAGTGACCTGAAAAATAAAGGAAACCAAACCAACCGCACAAAAGCAGATTTTTCCTCACAGGGAGAAATTGCACATAAAACATTCCTCATATTGTCAGTTAGTCACAATGAACTTTAATATATGAGCCTGACAACTCAAAATTAAAAATATTAAAGTTGCAAAAGCAAACACTTTTCTCCAAACTTAAAAAAATTGTTTTACCGTCCTTATTATAAAGGGGAAGGATTAGAGTTAAAATGTTTCGCAGCAGCTGGATTAACTAAAGTTATAGCTGCTTGGTCATGTTTTGGAAAAGTATATACAAAACTTAAAATTCTGAGGAACTTTATACATTCTATTTGCCTTTTAGTAGGTTGAGTATCAGGAAAACTGCAGGCAGTGGCACACACTTCCTCCAGAGCTGACAGAACTGAGGAAATAGGTAAAGGTTCTAGAGAAATTCCTTCTGTAACAGCTGGCAGTATTTTCTGAAAGACTAAGAAACCTCAGTGTTCTCCCACTGAATACACTTGCACATTCTGAAAATAGTCTCGAAGAAAGAGAATAACTGATAGGGAGATTCAGGTAACATGCTCTCCACAGAGTCTGAGTTAGAATTCTGAGGGAAAAAAATGTATCTGTTCCATCACATTCCTCTCTTGATTTAATTTTTTGAATCTCTTCAGGAAAAGAGGAATCACTTTTTCTTTTTACCAGAAACCACCTGAGAAAAAGGGTCATAGCCTGTACAAGACCCTGAGCCAGAATTAATAAACTACTCCTGTCCACTGAAACTGGAGCAGGAGAAGCTATCAGTTTACTTTTCTTTTTCTTTTTGATAGGAAAATTAAGGCAAACACATTTTTAATGGCAGCAATAGCTTTCTCAGGGATGTGCAAAACATTCTGGTTACACAGGGGTACTTTCCCTGCCCCTTCTTGCAACACGAACAAAAGTGGTTCTCCCTTGCCCACTAAGAGGAGCCAATAGCTGCAGGGGACACAACTAACCCCCAGTACATACTGGCTGTATTTGCAACACAGAGGGATCTAGGGAAAAAAGGAGAGTGGTCTAAGGAATCAGCTTAGTCTTAACAGTCTCTCATATTACCAGCCTACTGTGGTGGCAAACATCTTTACTGAATTATCATTTAAGACACAGGCAAAAATACATAGGTGTGTACTGGGCTAATGGCCCTGGAGCCTTTAAAAGCCTAGTCCATTGGATTACCCTGGCATCGTGCCACCTGACCTTAGTTCATAGTGCCTCTGTTGAGCAGAGCCACTGGAGTGATCCCAAGGATGAATTTTCTATTTCCCATCCACTCATCAAGATTTCTCTTGAAGAGGGCGTCTGCTTGACATGTATGGGAAGTCTATTCAATAGCATGGGCAGTCTCCTAGTTACAAACCTGTCCCTTCAGCATGTTCTGTTGATTGCGGTAATGAGGTTGAGGTCTCTGGAGTGTGTGGTGCAGAGGAACTGGGATTTATTTAGATGTAGCATTTCTAACAGAGCTGGGTGAGATATGGCTCTGTAAGTCAAGCAGAGATCACCTCTAAGTAAGCGATATGAGACAGAGAATAGTTGGAGTTTTTTGAGTCTGTCCATATAGGACAAGTGTTTAAGGCCTAGGATCCTCTTTGTGAGGTACTTTTACAGTCTCTCCAGTTGTTGCAGGTGTCTAGTGAGGTACATGCCAAATGGGGCATTGTACTCATTGACTGGCCTAATGAAGGAAAAGTAGAGGGAGACAAT
The DNA here is from genome assembly GCF_019279795.1 of Protopterus annectens. Taxonomy (NCBI): domain Eukaryota; kingdom Metazoa; phylum Chordata; order Ceratodontiformes; family Protopteridae; genus Protopterus; species Protopterus annectens. The sequence continues at coordinate 876,539,132 of NC_056735.1, read as the reverse complement.
GGCCTCTTTCTTCCTGGATGCAAAACCCTTAGTAATGAGATGTGCCGCATAGAAGGACTTTCTGACCACAGTGGCAATGTGGTGGTCAAAAGAGAGGCTGCTGTCAACCTGTGTTCCTAGAGCTCTTATAACGCCTTCTGCGTTCAGTGGACTACCATCGATGTGGTAATTCAAGGGAACCGGGTTTTTTCCAAGGGGGATGACGACACATTTTTTTGGCACTGAGCTTAAGGCCAAGGTTCTGACACCAGTCCTTGGTCTCATTGCAGCCTTTCTGTAGGATGTCAACATCATTTGGGGAGTTAATAATAGCTCCTAACTTGCAATCGTCTGTAAACTTTGCCATCCAGAGTCCCTTCATGTTGGCCTGGACTTCAGAGAAGTAGATGCCAAACAGGAGAGGACCCAGGACCAAACCCTGTGGGATTCCACTCATGACTGGTCGACAGTCTGACTTGGAGTCCACTACCTTCACATTGTGGGTTCTATCTGTGAGCCAGTTTGCAACCCACCTAGTGATATAGGGATTGATGCCTAGCTTGGTGAGTTTTTCTATGAGTCCTGAGTGGGGAATGATATCAAAGGCCTTGGCCAGATCAAGGTAGGCTGTATGAACCACCTTACAATAAAAACACCAAGAGAAATTCTTTACAAGAAACACAATATGCCTTCACGATAGGAAACACACCAGGATGAAAAAGTCATATTGCTTATTTCTGCTTCTGGTACCTCGGCCTTTCGCCTTCATGGAATAAATACACCACTAAAGTCGCATCCTTTTATACACCAAATAATCAATTAAATAATCAATGAATTAGTCACTTAATTAAATAAATAGCACTATTACAAAGTGGGAACCCACAATAAAAACATTTTGAAGAGAAATTTTTTAAGAAAAATATTTGTTGATAAATACTAATACACAATACATCCCCTAACAGATACCCCACACAGCATTACATTTAAAAAGTAATATTGCTGTCCATATTCATACCATTAGGGAATAATATACGAAAATTAATAATCATCCTACATTCAAGTTTATTGAGTTCCACTTTGAAATTGCCAATGTCAGCTGAGGGTCATGCCAAAATGCTGAAAAATATGCTACTGGATAATCCTTCATGTTTGGACAAAAAATGGGCAGCCACCGGGCTCTCTAATCAATGCCTTCTAATGTCACCTAAGTGTTGCAAGATCCGTACCCTTACCCTTGAAGTAGTTTGACCTATATACCAGCAGGTGCTGCTAAACCCACAATCAATAACAAACTACACCACAAGAATTACAGTTAAAAAATTCCCTTGCTGAATACAATTTCCCATTGATTTTGCATCCATTCAAATTCTTATCATGACTGTACACTGAACATTTCTCACATTGATAAGTACCCACTTTGCTACCCACCATGGCCCTTGGAATTTTCCTGTTTAGGAATTCTTTGAGAGTACTATATCTGCCGTAAGAAAATGTTACATGCCTAGGAAAAAGGAAACCAACAGAAGTGTCTTCACAAACAACATCCCAGGCCTGCTTAACAATCTTCTCCAAAATAGGAGAAAATTCAGAATATCTTGTAACAAAAAATAACCTCTCAGAGGTTTCATTCATTTCTGAATGATTCAAAACTTTCTTAGCCATACCCCTGCCTTCTCCTTGCACTCTGTGTCTTACCTTATGTAAAATACAGTCAATGTATCCCCAGACACATAGCCGTTCATACACCTCATCCAAATACTTGTCGTTAAGTTCTGTTTCAGAGGTATTATTAAAAATTCTATTAAATTCTCCATAAGGCAAGGATTCAATCAAGTGGGTGGGTGCATGCTATCCACATGTAAAAAGCTATTAACAGCAGTTGGCTTTCTGAATGGTTTGTACTGAACCTTTTGTCTACTATTAACATAAAATTCAACATCTAAAAATGAGATACTATCTGCCCCTATGTTCCAAGTAAACTTTAAACAATGGGTGTTATCATTAAGTGAGTGCATGAATCCCACAAAATCCCTCTCTTCAACCTTACAGATGAAAATTAAATCATCTGTAAATCTTTTATAATATACGACAGTGGCAGTGTTATGCTTAAGGGGCATAAACGTGTTATCAGAAGATTAGATAGCTCGAGGGATCTATAACCTGTAACAACCCCCACCCCCACCCCCCCCATAGTGTTACTAGACTCTACAAGGCTATTGTATTCTTCATCATAAGATAAAACCTCATGTTCAAAGCACTGGAAATACATTTCTGTTTCATGGATACTTAAATTCAACAATTCATCATCTTCATCAACAAATACATTACATATATCATTGCTTTCAGAACACTGTTTTTCACAAAAAAACACCTTTAGATTTAATTTACGGCAGAATCTCTTAACATCCAAAATAATGCCACCCAAAAAAGGGATTCTTGTGGGAACAAACTTTGCCCCCCGCAAAAATACAATTTCAGTGTGCACAGAAATATTCAATCCTGATAAGTTAATAATTTTTAACTCCTGATTTAAACCTTCATCACAGACAGAATTAGCAAAATCAACAGGATATAATCTTTTCTGTGATTCAGTTGTCAAACAGTCAATTTGTGTTATAGAAAGTCTTACTTCTGTTAGTTGTTGAAATTTTGCTTCCCCGTGTTCTCTTGGGTCGCACTTGCCCCTGCTGAAAAGGTTGCTGGCTTCTCAGTGCGTTTTTTGGTTGTTCCAATACATCTTCCAAACTTATCTCCTCAAAGGAGACACTTTTTCTGCTAGTACCAGTGTCCCCAGATGAAATGGATGACTCAAAAGAGCCCTTCACTTTGTGTTTACCTCCTTTCAGCTTAAACGAATGTCCTCTATGCTGCCAGGAATAAACCACGTTATTTTCAAAGTCCATGAAGGCGAAAAGCTGAGGTTCCAGAAGCAGAAATAAACTGTATGACTTTTTCATCCTGGTGTGTTTCCTATCATGAAGGCATATTGTGTTTCTTGTATGAACCACCTTGCCTTCATCCACAGCTCTGGTGACTGACTCAAAGAAGTTGACCAAGTTGAATAGGCATGATCTACCATTCACAAAACCAAACTGTGTAAGATCCAAAGTTTGGAGATTCCCTATATCCTTGTTTATTAGGTCCACGATGATGCATTCCACAGCTTTGCATATCAGACTCGTTAGGCTAATGGGGCGACAGTTCCTGGGGTCTATAGTCGCTCCTTCCTTGTGGAGAGGGATGACTGTAGCAGTGAGCCATTCAGTAGGAACAAAGTCTGAGGTGAGGCTGTGATTGAACAAGGCACACAGGTGAGGTGCCAGTTCACTCTATAGTTCATGTAGAACACAGCTGGGGATATTGTCAGGTCCCATAGAAGCTGCATTCATAGCCTTGGACAGTGCTGTTTTAACCTGTGCAGCAGTAATACTGGGTGCCTGGCAATCTACTCACGCCAAAATATTGTTGATTTGTGGTCAAAACCACGACACATCCCCTGCACTGCTATATTATAATCACTTGAAATTGCTGCTTCACAATAAAAAAAGAGTTGTTTTTTCTGATAGGATGAATTTGTATGGAATGCCTCCTGCTAAAATAAAATAACTACATTTGCCACAAATGTCCCTCATAGGACCCACCATTGTCATAGCGTAAAGCAATTAAACTAGCATGAGCTGCACAACTACCTAACATACTCACAACTAATTACCGCACATAAACTCATTCATCATCCAGAAAAATGCCCTGCACTACAAAACTTATTACTGCCCTACTGTCCAGCAAGGGACCTCCTTTCTAGTAATAAATTCTTATTACTTACAAATAAGTCAAATAATGTTTCAGAAGACTTGCTCTACTCCCAATACATTGCTAAACTCTGGAATCATATCCTTACACACATAAAACTCTCTGACAAACTCAATAGTTTGAAATCACTGCTTAAACAACATCTTAACCAGTCCTGTTCCTGCATATGCTCATCAAAAGGTTACGATTGTGTGTTCACCGTACAATACTCTCAACCTTTCACTGAAATTACAATATTTTTATATATAACTGCTGCCTGTACAACCCACCAAGTTGAACTTAGCTTTCTCTTTAGTAGCTTCCACCTCTGTAAAATTTTAGAATGTATAAATGTAATTAGTGTACAAATGTAAATAGAAATGTAACTATTCTGTATTCAACTGGAACTTAGTATAATGCAATGTATGTAAATGGAGCTTTTCTCCCCAGGCCTCCTCTGAAAATGGGTATTACCCATTTGGACTTTCCTGTTAAACAAAGACAAATAAAATAAATAAATAAATGCATTTGTTGAGTATTTGCTGAATTTTACATTGCCAGCTTTCCCTTAACTGAAAAAAGGAATATTGCAATAAAATGAATATTTATTTTCCCTGAATAGCTGTAAATACCTTTCAACCTCTTACCACAAGAAATCTGGTTAAAGCCTAAAATAATGGTGAGACAAAGGAACAAAAGTAGGGATAGATTTTACATATTGTCCTTATAAACTTAAAAAAGTTGCTAGAATAACAGAATTTGTGTTAGCATGCTTTTCCCAAAGGAAATGAAATCTGAAACTTAAATGCATGTCATTATTTAGGGATTTCAGTCTTCAATGATTTGCCAGAAAACCACACATTTTATAAGGAGAACAGACCAAGAAAATGTGAGGCAAAAATCTGAACATTCTGCAAAAAAACTATACAGTGGAGAGGTATGCATGCCGTAAAGTTTAAAAAAATATTCTCTGGAGCAACCTCCCTTATGTAGGAGTCTGATTCTGAACCTTCTATACATTCATGCATGTTCATACATACCCATATATACACATGCAATCACGCACAGTCATATACATGTAATCACACACTCGCATATGCACACTAGTACGCACTCACATGCATGCACTTGCTTACACTGACATACACACATGTGATGATGTGAGGTAGTGCCAGCTATGCCAGAGAGAGTAGAGCACTGCATGAGTAATATATGCCTACATAGCTAACTGGAGTTTTGTAAATAATTTTATGTCATTTGTATACCAAACTGATTTGTACAGATGCTTGTGTTAAAAATGTATTTGTAAATTTGCCTGTATTAAAAATGCATCAACAGTGGGTCCTGCTGGACAGAAAAGAAATACACATTTATATCAGACTGTATTGTTGTAACTGAGGAAATGTATATATGTTAACAGAGGATGCTGGAAAGCAAGGGGTTAAGCTTAGCTCAGGTTACCTTAAGAAAAATAGGCAGAAATGTAATGACTTTGTTTGGGGCATAAAGATTTTCTCACAGGCCTGAATGCAGCCAGAGATGCAATGCCTGTGAAATGCTTGGGCTCTTATTGTCCTTAGTGGTGAACTAACTGCTACCTTGGGGTGTCAGACAATGGATAGGTTCATAGGTAGGTACTAGGCTATTGGTCCTAGGGCCTATATAAGCCTAGCCAAATGGTACCCTGGCTTTTGCCACCCAAGAAAATTATTTTCCTGTGCCCCTGTCAAGCAGAGCCACAGAAGTGATCCCCGGGTGTGAATTTCCTATCTCCCATCCAATCATCAAGATTTTTCTTGAAGAGTGCTAATGAGGAGCTTTGTTTGATATAGATAGGCAGTTTGTTCCAGAGTATGGGAAGTCTCTGAGACAGGAATCTATCCCTCCAGCATGTTATAATTATTGTGGTGACAAGGTTTAGGTCCCTAGAGTGTGTAGCTCAGAGGGATTGGGATTTCTTTAAGTGGAGCATGTCCAACAGCTCTGGGTTTGACATAGCTTTGTATGTTAGGCAGAGATCGTCTCTGAGTAGGCAATATGCGACAGAGTAAAGCTGGAGTTTTTTCAGACGGTCGCCGTAGGGCATCTGTTTGAGGCTGGTAATCCTTTTTGTGAGGTATTTCTGCAGCCTTTCCAGTTGTTGTAGATGTCTTGTGAGGTACATACCAAAAGGGGCATTGTACTCTATAATGGGTCTAATTAGTGATGAGTAGAGGGGAACAATGACCTCTTTTTTCCTGGATGAGAATCCTTTTGTGATGAGGTGTGCCACGTAGATGGATTTCCTGTCTACTGTGGCGATGTGATTATCAAAGGAGAGACTACTGTCCACCTGTGTCCCAAGGTCCCTTATCACACTTTCGGTGTTAAGTAGACTATCGCCTATATGGTAGTTCATGGGTGCAGAGTTTTTACCAAAAGGGATGACAATGCACTTTTTGGCATTGAGCTTGAGGCCATGGCTTTGACACCAGGCATCTGTCTCAGTGAGGCCCTTTTGCAGGATGTCCACATAGTTAGGAGTTTTGATTATGGCTCCTAGTTTGCAGTCATCTGTGAACTTTGTTAGCCAAAGACCTTCTATGTTAGCCTGTACTTCAGAGAAGTAGATACAAAACAGGAGAGGACCCAGGACTGAACTCTGTGGTACTCCACTTGTCACTGGTCTGAAGTTGGATTTAGAGTCTGTTACTTTCATAGTGTGGGTTCTGTCAGTGAGCCAGTCGGCAACCCATCTTGTGACATAGGGATTTATACCTAGTTTAGTGAGTTTATCTATAATTCCAGAGTGGGGGATGGTGTCGAAAGCCTTGGTGAGATCTAGATAGGTGGGTGAACCACCTTACCCTCATCTACGGCTTTGGTGACCGCTTCAAAGAAGTCAATCAAGTTTAGGAGACATAATCTGCCTTTTACAAACTCGAACTGGGTAGGGTCCAGAGTTTGGAGATTACCAATGTCATTGTTTATAAGTTTCATGATGATACGTTCCATAGCTTTGCAGACCAGGCTCATCAGGTTGATGGGGCAGTAGTTCCCAGGGTCTGTGGTGTCTCCCCCTTTATGGAGTGGGATAACTGTTGTTGTGCACCATTCAGTGGGCACAAAGCCTGAGGTGAGGCTATGATTGAACATGGTACTTAGGTGGGGTGCCAGTTCATGTAGAACGCAGCCTGGGATGTTATCATGTCCCATGGATGCTGTGTTCTTGGCTTTGGTGAGTGTTTTTTTTTTACCTGTGCAGCCATGATCACAGGAACTTTGCATTCTTCTGGTATAGAGAAGAGCCCTTTAGGGGGTGAGAGAGGGGTAAAGTTAGCACTGAACCTATCTGCCAGGATGTTGGCAATATCAGTTGGTTCTGTATATTTAGTGCTATTGTGCTGTAACTCAGAGCAGATCTGAGTGTTGCCATTGAGATTCTTGACATAGCTATAGAATGCTTTGTGGTTGTCTTTAGAATCCGTGGCAATTTTGTTTTTGTAACTAGCTTTGGAGGATTTTATGAGGGATCTCAGCTTCTTACTGAGACTGACCATGGAGTTCCTCCAATCATGGGATTTTACTCTTTTTTGCAACAGTTTCTTTCTTCTGTTGTAGAGTTTTTTTGGCAGGGACCACCAGATTGGCTTCCTTTTTTTTGGAGGATAGCATCTTGGTTCTGTTAGGGATTGCATGATCCATGCACTCGTGTAAGTACGTATAAAGTGCATTTGTATAGGATTCAGCAGTAGTACCTCTATTGTCCATAAGCATGGGTGTCGTAAAGTTTGCCACTTCTATCTTTAGAAGCATGAAGTTGGCTTTGGAGAAATTGTTTTACGGTAGTTTCCCTAATGGGGGGGTGGGGCGGGATGTGGATTGTCTAGGATGCTTAGCTTGTGGTCGGATCTGACCAACGAGGAACTGATGTCCGGTGTGGAACACTGGTTGCCAAAGGTGGTAATGACCAGGTCTAGGATATTGTTGCCCCTTGTGGGGGTGTGGATAAGTTGATCCAAGGTGTTGGAATTTATGAATTCCAGAAAACATCAAGCACAAGAGTTGGTACATGAGTAGCTTTCCCAGTTAATGGTGGGGTAGTTGAAATCGCCCCATTATTAGGGTGTTAGGTTGTACCCTAATATTTTCCAGTGTATCAAGAAATGAGGAGTGGGAATCCTGGGGCATGGTGGGGGATCTGTAGCAAGCTACAATTTGGATTGCAGTCTTGCCCAGAGTTAGTTGCACTTGGATAATCTTGGATGCATTATGCTGAGCAACTAGCCTGGAGGTGTGGATATCTTTAATGAATATGGACATGCCTCCACCTTTAGTATTTCGTCTAGGTTAGGTGGCCGAAAGGTGTGGTATGAATTATAGCCTGGTAATTCAGGGGTGCTCTCTGGAGCCTTGAACCAGGTCTCTGTCACTGCACAGATGTCAATATTCTCCATTTTAAGGAGTGCCTCGAATGAGTGCATTTTGAAGTTTAGACTTCTAGCACTAAGTAGCATTACACTCAGATTTTGCTTGCTTGTACCTGTTACAGTGGTGAATTTGTCATTTGAACCTTGCCTAAAAAAGGCATGATAGGGGTGGTAAGAGCCTTAGCCAGTATCCGGAATCCCAAGGGCGACAGGTGCGGGCCATCTCTGGCAAAGCATAATGGTTTGTCAATCATGTCATCCCAGGCAGACAGATACTTGATCCCCTTAGAATGACACTACAAGCATAGCCAATTGTTGAAGTCAATCATTTTGTCCTTGCACTGTGGTATAATTCTGGGTGATGGCAGAATGCTACTCAGGGCTAGGGTCATACCTGCCTGGGCTACAAGATCAGACATCTCCTCCATGTCTCTTTTCATGTAGTCCAGGGAGGTATGTCTCAGGTCATTCACACCAACATGGACAACGACAGAGTCATATTTGTACTTGTTGTGGAGTGACCTGAGTACATGCATTATGTGGCGGATCCTGGCATCTAACAGGCAGCTGACAGTAACTTTCTCCTTGTTTAGCCTGGTAGTGGAACATCAGTGTTCCTGAATATAGAGTCGCCTATGACTAGAGTGTTGGGTACGTTGTTATGCCTTATGGGCTGTGGTTGAGTGGCACACTGAGTTTGTGGGTTATGTATCATTTGGGTTGTGTTAGGGGGGGGGTTGCTTGCATTTCTGCTTTGGAGGTCCCTGTTGCTTGGTTAGATTTTTATTGAGAGCCTCCGTGAATGTAGGTGTGTGGTTTGTGTTTCTATGTGTGTGTTTTGGTGGTGTAGGTTTTGAGGGACTATGTGATGAGTGTGGTGTGGTACAAGTGTTTACCTTCTCCTCTTGACTGTCTAGTCCAGTCTTGGTGAAGAGAGCTTTGCTTCCAGTTTGGCTATATAAGTGCATCTCTCACAGGTTGTAGTGTTGGGTGGTAGGAGGAGAGGATTGTCTGTGTACATGAGGCAATTGCTGCATTGCCCCAAGATGCCCATATTCATTAGGTAGACAGGAGGAAACACCGGGAGCTGACCCTTAGACATGCCTGGATAGGTGCTTATTTATTAAGTACTAAAAACTGTTTTCCTCTAGACAAGTGAAGAAAGTTGAGTGCTGTAGTAATTTCTAACTTATTTAGTGCTTACAATGAGTTCTGAACAAGGGTTGAGCTCAAATAAACAGATCTGAGTGCTGAAACTAGAAAACTGACTAGTTCTAATAAACAAAATTAAGCTAGAAGTCTCTACAGGAAGGATCAAAGTACTGGAATTGTTTTACATTCTCCAGATGCCTTAGAAAAATCCTAGGCGTGTATTGTGGCACATCTGTGCTAGATCCTGGTTCAGCTTCTAGTCGGGTGGGGTTAGTGTGGGAACCACACAATCATACGACAAGATGTGATGTCATTCTCTAGTCAGCACTGAAACTGTATTTAGATATTAGTGAGAGATGTGATAATGACACTCAACACTCTGTTATTAGAACTGACAACAAAGACACACATCTATTTCATCTTGCCTTGCTCTAGCAAGTAAGTAGGGAATAGTAATTCTTCAGTCAGTTAGGTATTTACAACTTTATTGTTCTTATATTTCCTGTGAATTGAAACTCTGGTGTTTACTGTACACAGATATTCAGTATTTTCATGTTTTCTATTGTATTATTTATTATTAAATATATCTATACCTTTCATTGTGGCTGGTCTTTTAGAAAACAGTTTAACCTTGGAGACTAATTGCATTCATCTGGTGATATTGTGGCTTCATGCTCCTGAAAGTCTTGCCATTTGGCCAAACATTACCATTTGGATAAGTATTAATTTTACTGAGAGCAATTTGATACTCTGGTAAGAGTCTTAAAGTAGTTGACTGGTGGCAGTGGATCTAGTTTATAGTTTGGGTAGAGGTGGTTTAGTGGGTAAATCTGTGCCAGCCTTTTCCAGGTGTGTTTTTGTGTGTGTGTGTGTGTGTGTGTGTGTGTGTGTACGCGCATGTGGTGTGTGTGTGTGTGTGTGTGTGTGTGTGTGTGTGTGTGTGTGTGTGTGTGTGTGTGTGTGTGTGTGTGTGTGTGTGTGTGTGTGTGTGTGTGTGTGTGTGTGTGTGTGTGAAAATTAAATCTCAAAGAGTGTGTGTGTGTCAGCTACGTAGGAGAGGGACACAGAGCACTGGTTTCTGCAGAGAAAGGTGAAGTCTTATTTGGGGTATGGAGAGGAAAACCCAGCCCCAGGTCTAGAGTGTGCTTCCTGTGTGCTCTTAAGGGAAATTGTGCTTGTTGCAGAGAGTTGCATCTGAAATTTCTATGTGCATCCATTTTCTTCTAAGTGAACATATGCCACTGATGTCAGTGGTGAGGACTGAGGCTCCTTGATTACTGGCCTACAGAAGGGTCGTCACAACATGCACTTGCTTAGTCATATACACATACACACTCCCATGCATGCGCTTGTGCACACTCTCATACATGCATTCGAGCACACCTGCATATGTGCATATACACATGCACTTGCATTCAGTTGCATACATGTACTTGCAAACACTAGCATACATGCACTCATGGACACTCACAGACAACCAAACACACACATATACACACATACGCAAGCACACACACTTTCTGTTTTTCTGATGTCTCTCTTCTCTGGCACAGCTTTATTTATTTTAAGAAAAGTCTGAGCCAGGAGCTAAGGCACAGTTTATGACTTTATTTATAGTTGGGGGAAACTCGGCCCCCCTCACCCTATGGTTCCAGCGCCCTTGCATTTGTAGGTTCAACTTGAAGTTTGAGGCAATTGGCATGTGATGATAAGCATCTTTCACATGTAAAGTCACTACAAAGCCTGAAAGAAGGACTAGAACTGTCTGCCAAGTAAGTACTTTGAATTTGAGTAGTTTCAGAAAAGTATTTAGGTGCGAAAAATCTGACACTAGCCTCCACAAGAGCTCCTTTTTGGGTACCAAAAAGATTCTGTCAGAAATTAAAAAATCTCCCCAGAAAATGAAATAAAGTAACTAATGGTAAAATAGCAATTTAAGAATAAAAACAGCAATATCAGTATTAAATGTCATAAAAATGAAGAAAAAAGTGAAAAAATGCAATATTTTCCTATCAGAACTTCAAAATGAAGTAGATAAACAACAGAAGTAACAGGCCTATTGGGACCCTGCAAAGATATACTCCCTAGTGTTCAGCTAACACCACAGATCGTCTGTTTCCTAGTACACATCATGACACACTTTACAAAGGCACCAGAACAGCTTAAAGGAAAACCACCTTGGAACTAAAAAAAATCTATTTTTCACTCTGTCTGTGTTTTCTGTTTATTTTAACACCATAAAATCACTCTGACTGCTTCTTAAATAATTTTAGTAACTTATATGTAAAATTGTGGTCAATGGGGCTTGACATATTAACATTACCTTATTTTTCTTCAAGCCTTTCTCTTTCCCATAATCCATTTCAAGTCTGCTCTACATGAGTCATACTAAACATAAGGAAGTAGACGTGTATTCCCATGCCATAGATATATAATGGGATTAGTGTCAGTCACTGTCATCTTCTATACTACCTGTAACAGGACTGCTTCTTTTATTTCTTGAATGGCCCTCATTTGTGTGAGTGTCAGGGCTGTTTTTATATTATACCAAGGAATTATACAGTTGCGACCAAAACAGTTGCTAAACTGCAGGCCTTTCTTCAAAGTATCCTTTTGTATTCCAAGATGAACTGACAGTCCCCCAACTCTTCGGTAAATGTGCTGATACTGTACAAGAATTATAAGAAAAATATTTTCTAACTTTTCTCTAAAAGTCACAGACATCTTTAATACTATATTCAAGTCATCTTAAAATGTAAAGTTGCATAAACAACAAACATTTAAAGTTTAAAGCTTAGCATTTCAATACTTTGATGCTCTGTCTCTTATCACCTACTTAGAGGCGATCTCTGCTTGACCTACAAAGCCATGTCTGACCCAGAGCTGCTAGATATGCTGCACCTAAAGAAATCCCAATCCCTCCGTGTCACATGCTCCAGGGACACAAGTATCATTACCACAATAAACAGAACGTGCTGGAGGGATAGGTTCCTAACCCAGAGACTTCCCATACTCTGGAACAAACTTCCCATTCACGTCAAGCAGAGCACTTCACTGGCCATCTTTAAGAGAAATCTTGGCGAGTGGATGGGCAATAGGAAGTTCACCTTGGGGATCAATTCAGTGGCCTTGCTTGACATGGGCACTGGGAACTAATCTTGGGTGGCATGATGCCAGGGAATCTTCTTGGGCTAGGCTTATAAAGGCCCAAGGGCTGTTAGCCAAGTACACACCTATGAACCTATGAGTTGAGTTAAACTGCAGGAGAAGGTGGGGTTTTCCTTTAAAAACACTATTAAGCATACAAACAACACGGTAGTAAGTTAGAATTCCCAGAGGAATTGACAGCAGTAGTAAATATCAAGTATACTAAAATAAAAAATTAACACACATATATTATTTTTTAATAAAACAGAAAAAACAACAGTACAGAATAATAGAGAGGAATGGAAGTTCCCAAAGGGATCTTATTTGAATCCGGAAAATGTAATCCACTAATGCACGATGCAGAGGAGATTCAACTGAGTGAGTCCTGTAGCTAGCACAATCAACTGGATAGCTGACTTTCTGTAACAAAGGTTAGGCTTCCTCAATGAGAGGAGTTTAGTCAATCTGCTATCATAGAAAGTCAGAGGAGGGGATTCTGAGCTCTGCAAAGCTGCTAGTGTAGGTATTTGTGCAGTCAAAGAACAAAGGCAGTGGGAATTATGAACATCTAGAGTCAGACTACTGGCACCTCCACTACCCTCACATACAAATCTATGCATTTTTTATGAATAAATTCAAATAACTAATCCTCTCCACTTTACAGTGCTTACTCAAGTTGGCCCCAACTAACATTTCAGAAACAGAAAATCTTTAATCTTCACTGCCTTTTTTAACATTCCTGATAAATTGTATTTTCTCTTCTAATTAGTTTTCATAGTTACAGCCAGCTAACAGCAAGCACCCTAACATCTGCTTCATCTCTTTTTTATTCTCTTCATTAGCCACTTCATTCTTTTTTCTACTGGTGGCAGCACCAGAATTCTCACAACCTCCATCCTGCATGGGCACAGTAGTAGATTTATTCTTTGTCTTCTCTCCATCTCTGCCCTCTAAGGGTGGCAGCAGTAGACTTTTTCTTTGTCTTCTCTCAATCTCTGTCCTCTAAAGCTGGCAGCAGTAGAATTTCTCTCATCTCTAAATAATTCCTTGCCCTACAGGTAGCAAATGTGCAATTCTTTGTGTCCTCAGCATTTCTGTACTGTACTGATGGCAGAATTTGAACCCTCATCTTTCAAATCTCCCCTTCTCTACTACTAGAAGCAGTAGAATTCTCTCATTTCTATACTTCCTTCCTTTAATAATAGCAGCTGTAAAACTCTCTAATCCCTCAAAAGTTATTTTCTCTATAAGTGACAACAGTAGAATTTTTCTATTTTTGTATCACTTCCTTCCGTTTTATGGGAACAGTGGTATTCTCTAAGCTCTCAATATACTGATAGCAGAAATAAGTTTTTCAACTCTCCCTCCTTCTTTTCTCTGCTGCTTCCAGCAGTGAAATTCTCCCATTCCTAAATACCTTCTACATCTACTGGTACAGAAGCAGAATCTTCTCATCTCTCAGCACTTATTTCCTCTACTGATATAATACACTGACTATCCTATTCTCTCAACACTTACTTCCTCTAATGCTGGCAGCAGTACACTTTAGCCTTTATTTCCACTTAATATTCACTTCCCTCACTATGTGTATTTACTTGTTTACTGTAAAATATTAATACATCAATGTATCATAACTTTCTAATCTATTACAGCAACTAATTTCAAAATTTATTTTCAGTCTATTGTAGTTAGCTTCAGTTTAATTCACTGCTGCATTCTCAACTCTCTCAGGACTTATCTGAGTAGCCTTTTAACAATTTACGCACATCAACTTCCTATCTAATTAACCTACATCTAGACTTGAATTTCACAGACTAGCTAACATTTGCCTTCCTCCCTTGTGTATGCTACAAATTTCTCACTATTGTTGCATCCCTGGAAACACACACACACACACACACACACACACACACACACACACACACACACACACACACACACACACACACCACAAAAAACACTTTTTATCCTTCTCACAATCTTGTGCCTTCTGTGGAAGGTTGGGTGCCGGGCTGGCAAATCAACACCGTAAAACTCCACTGCCAATCATAAGTGGACAGGTGATCCGCTGTGGCGACCCCTGACCGGGAAAAGCCAAAAGAAGAAGAAGAAGAATCCTTCTCACAATCTTAAAAAATATTGCTTACTTGTGATTACACTTTAAAGTGATGATGATGAATGGCTCTCGGTTAGACATGGCACACCCAGTCCAAGGAGGTGCTTGTCAGGTGCAAAGATTTAGGAAACAAAATGGCCTTCTCTGAACTCCTCTCATTGCTGAGATAGCACCTGAAAGGGCAGAAATGATCAGTACATCTACTGGCTGAGTCCACAGGAAGCCATCAAAGAAAATACCCCTAAAAATACCTATCAAAACAAACAAATAAAAGTCCAACTCTCCTAAAATCATTTATATAACCACCACATATAATCAAGTAACCAAAATAATACACAAAATAATCTAACAACTCTACTTTTGCATCTACAATTCCACCAACACCACCACAACTTGATTATTCTCAATGTCATGCAAACTTGGACAAGCGGGAAGAAATGGTTTCAAATCAAAGTGACTGTTCACCCTGTCCTTGGATATGACAGTGAGGCAAGAAATGAGTGAACAGAAATTACAGAAAGGAAAAGATCAGCTGCTTTGCAGCGAGAAAGAGGAATAAATGTATTTGAGGAAGCTTAGAAGTATAAATAAAATAAGAAAGAGCATTACGGCTCACAGACAGAAACCAGAAACCTTTATTTAGCGCTATAGTGAACTCGCAATCCGGGCTTACTATTGGCTCAAGAGCAGCAGGAGGTGGTTCTAGGACTGTCAATCATGCTGACACAGCAAGGAGACACGCAAATGCCATTTTCTTACATTGAATGGATTCAGGGCAATGGAGCAAACGTTCTTGAAGAAGTAACAGTCGGGTTAATTATGGAACATTAGACCAGCAGATTTATAACTTTGAGCAAGAAGTACTGAAGCTATGCAAATTGCAGGTTGAAAACAGCTACGTAAGAGAATGTCTACAGAGAACATGTACCTAAGGGCCTTCGAACATGGAAGTTCCCTACAGGCTTGGACCATGGATCTCAGCTTTATAAGGACTTGGTTACCATGTTTAATAGACATGGCTGCGAACTACTTGAATTACTGGTAAGGGACAATGATAGGAAAATGAATGTACTTAATCATGTTGATGCTTTGAATAGTGGAATAACAACTGATTTATGTTTTAATTCAAAAATGAATGAGTCCAGGGCTCTTTTTGTCAATATAGACAAGGTTATTTTATCTATTATGAACAAGAAAGTAAAAAACTTAATAGGGACAGTGTTGACTATGATAGAGGTACTGCATATCCTTTACCTAGTAATTTTAATAGGGGCACTAATCAAAGTGTGTATGAAAATGTTATACATGACACTGAAGAGGTTAATGATGATTCTGTTGGAATTTTTAACAATGAACAGGAACCCCCTTTAGGAGAACCTCTGAGAAGGTCCGAGTGCCTTCTCAATCAGAGGCAGCAAATGGAATGGCGGGGTAGTATTACCACAATTACAACAATACACAGAGAATGGACCCTATGAATCACCAGGATTTTCACCCACAGAGAGGGAGAGCCCAATGGGGCAGGGGGGCGAGGGGTTTCATGAGGAGATAGACAGGGACATTGAAGTAAATCACTATGTTAACAGCATCATTAGTTATGTGAGAAGATATTTTAAAATATACAACTTGAGTTCAGCTACCATTACACATGAATGGGCAGAACTTTTTCAAAGAGGTTTGAATTTTGTCCCTGTGAGGAAACCAAAAGTTGAAAATTGCATTCTTGAATTTAAGCTTTTTGTAAGGAAACTTAATCTCAGGCTTTACTTTGATAATAACATACAGTTTGGACCAGCTGAATTATGCAAGAAAACAAGCACATTCAACCCTCCCCTGCACCCCATATTACAGATTTACGAGAGTCTTTGTATATCACAGATTAGGGAGACTTTTTTTGAAAAATACCACATTTATTAATAACCTCACTGATGATGAACAAAGTCTATTGTCTAACATTATGGGTAACAAAAATATCAGGTTAATGAAACCGGACAAGGGGGGAGGTTTGGTAGCTATGGATCAAGAGGTTTATACCCAAAAAATGCTTTTAGATCTATATAGTGATACCTACGAAGAAACTTCTATCAATCAACTTAATATAGCATATAGACATAACACTCATAGACATATTACTTGACAATCAAATAACACTCGCTGAGTTAAACTATGCAACAAGAAAGTCCACGTACCCCTACGATCTTTGGTATATCTAAGATCCATACGTCTACCACTGATCCCCCCTTAAGGCCCATAGTGGATGCCAAGGCATCAAAGACATTTTTGATGGCTAAGTATATAGACTTAAACCTGAAGGATTTATTAAAACAATTCCCACATATATTACAGGACTCATGGGACTGTCTTAAAAAAATTCAAAAGGATATGTACAACAAACATCTTATATTTGCCACAATTGATGTCCGTGACTTATTTACAGTTATTCCACATGAGGAGGGTATCAGTATGTTTTATGATTTTCTTTGCAAGCATTCTGGTTTTACACATTCCAGAATATTGATGCTCCAAACAGTTATGGATATGATACTTAACAATAACATCATTCATCATGTGCACCCCTATTTGCTAATATTGTCCTAGCTGAATGGGAAACTTCCAAGGTTTTCACATCCAAACTATTTAAATACTGTAAATTCTATGGACGTTATTTGGATGACATCCTTATTTTATGGGGAGGGACTCAGGAGTTATTGCATGAATTCTTAAATAAAAGTACACAGTGTCTACAGTTCACAATGGACATTAATGATGATAGTATACACTTCTTGGATATCACTATCAGGAAGGATAAAATCAATCACAGGTTTACCTCCACGTTATACAGGAGGCCAACCTACTCCAATACATTGTTGCACTTTTCAAGTGCTCACCCAATGCATCAAAAGAGATCTTTGGTGAAGGGGCAGGGAGTTAGGTTGGCAAGGATGGCCAGCAAAGAGGAATTCTTTCTAAAGGAAATAGGAATTTTAGAGAATATGCTCCTAGGAAGAGGGTATCCTATACACTTTCTAGAGCCCATACTTCAGGAAGTCATCACAAAGAGAAAGCAAGGCCATTTTTTACCCATATTAGGGGGATACATAACAACAATAGCAGTGGTAAGGTAGACATACCACATATTACCAATAATTCTTTTCAACAATCTATGGTTCTTACTTTTAGTCCACTTTTTGGCAAAAATCAAAGAAATTTTAAATCACAACTGGGTACTTTTTGACATGGAACAACAATTTAAAAAAAAATTAGGTGACTATCCAGTAGTAGTATATAAGAAAGACAAGTCAATAAAAAACTTGCTTGAAACTAATGTAACCAATGTGAACAAAGGCAAGATGGTGAAATGTGGACATTGTAATCAATGCCCATACATTTTAGAGAATGAGTGTCTGCACATTAGGGGTTTTGGTAGGGTAGTCCTGAAGCAAAGGCTTAATTGTCAAAGTAGATGTCTGATATATATAGCGAATTGCCAACAGTGCTATAGTTTCTACATAGGGAAGACTATTAATAGCCTCAGTAAGCGAGTTTACCAACATTTATGTTGTTGTTTGTCTTTCGGCTTTTCCCAGTTAGGGGTTGCCACAGAGGAACTCTGGTCCGCTAATGATTGGCAGTAGATTTTCACGAACGCCGAGGTGCCAGCTCGACGTTCAACCTTCAACTAAGGCACATCCATTTACGCATGTCTTTCGAACGCCCACCCAACCGCGGGGAGGACATGCAGACTCCACAAAGAAGGCACTCCCTGCACTCCAGCCGAGAATCAAACGGGAGAACCTCTTGCTGTGAGGCAACAATGCTACCGCTGCTCCAGCATTTATATGATATTAAAAAGAACAATCTCAAGAATTTGTTATACAAACACATAAAAGAACACCCTGGTCATCAGTTTAAATTCAGTGCCCTTGAACAGATAGGAAACAATGACATGGGGGGTCCTTCTGACATTTTTTTAGAGTATCAAGAATTAATGTGGCAGCTTAAGTGCAATGCAACATACCCCCCTGGGCTTAATGAAACTGTATCCATTTCTAGCTATTTTAAGTTAAAAGCTGAATTTCATATGCAAATAAAAATGTAATTTTATTAAGGACATTTTAAGCTAATAAATTGTGAAAGAATTAAGAGGTTATTTATTGTTATTTATTTCTGAGAATTTGATTATTAGCTTTGTACAGGTTTTATATGTTTTATTATCCCAGTTTGCACAACACAGCTCTGTCTGTTCCAAAAGCTGCTTTCAATGTTATGTATAGAAAATGATATTTTTCCTGCTGTTAGTATTATAGGGGATTTATCATTCATTTCAGTTTTTTAAATAATATTAACATACACCTTTTATAATTAATTAATTGTTTAATTAATGTAAGTCATGTGACAAAAGTGCATATTTAACAAGTGGTTCAATGTACTTTTTTGTATTCTGAAGAAGTCAATGCTGACATCTGACAAAACAGCTAAATAAAGATTTCTGGTTTCTGCCTGTGAGCCGTATTGCTCTTTCTTATTTTATTTATTCAGTTTATTGTTGTTTTGTTTGTGTTCTCAAGCTTAGAAGTATATTATGCATTTACCAGCACAGAGGCTATCAAAGCAGAGATGAGAGAGGAGGAATACAATTATGGGTAAGGATGTTTACGAACAGTAGTTCTCCAAGAAGTAGTCTCTATAAAAATAATTTCTAACATATGAATCTCATCCTTCCAAACCCTTGTCTTTGCCAGCCTGAAATTCCAAAAGCTCTTGCTTCAATCTCTGTAGACCAACACCAGCTCATGCTGGAGTGCACTTATGTAGGTATGTACTTGGCTTCCTTTTATATTCCTGTTTGGTGCATATTCTTATTTGTTTTTTTGAGACAGAATTCATTACAGGGTAGTAGAGAAACAGGTCTACTTATATGTAATTAAAATATATAATACTTTTAACACAAAGTCCACTGAGTGGATGACTGTAATATGACATAATGGATGTGCAAAAACGGAAATATGTTCTTTTTTACAAGAGTGAGCGTGTGTGTGTGTGTGTGTGTGTGTGTGTGTGTGTGTGTGTGTGTGTGTGTGTGTGTGTGTGTGTGTGTAAACATACATATTCTGTTTATGTTTAGTATTATTGAAAGGGTGCTCACATCAAGAAGCATGGCTGAAAGCATATGAAAACATTTTAACAGAGTAAAGCATATAATAAAGTAGAAACAACTGCTGTAATTACCTTAAAAGGAAGGATTGTAGCTCAGGAAGATAGAAATGATTGCTTCTCAGACCAGAGAGAGAAGTTTGCAAGGAGACAGGGCTCTTTGGCAGTGGCCACAAGTTGTTTTTTGCATGACAGGAAGATCCAAGTGAAGAAAGACTTTCCCAGAAATTATTTACAAGTTTTGCTAGAGGTGGAGATTTGAATTAACTGTATGTTCTATCTCCAAGTCTGCTCTGGTGGAATACAGGAATAAAGTCCCGACTACAACCCATCCAAAACAGGTTCACTTAGCAGCTTGAGTGACTGACAGAGAGGTTGAGAGGGATGGGTATTAGCATCCCTGTGGAGTAGGGCCAACCTGTGGTCATCTCTTATGATGATCCCTAGTGGAGGCCAGGGACAATATACAGAGAAGATGTTGGGACCATGGACAGGAGAAGACATCTGCCTTCCATGCTTATGTGTGTAAGGAATTGGAGCAGAACTTTTGCACCTCAGCATTCTGAGCTAAAGCATACAGGCCTAATCCTGGAACTTCGCAAAGTGCTGTTATTGCTCCAGAAACAGTCCTGGCCATCTACCATTATTCAAGCATAAAAAAGGAACTTGACAACACTGCTAATGCAAACCATTTAATGCAAAAACATATGTTTTTGCATTAAACAGTTTGCCTTAGCAGCATTGTCAAGTTCCTTTATTATGCTTGAAGGTTTTACTAGTGGACTGTGATTTTATTCTATATTTTGGTCTTTGCCTTGAATCATCTACCATCAGTCTCTGCCAAATGGGTTTGAGTTTTTGAAAGGTAGACTGTCTGAATGCTTAACTTGTGGTCATTACCCTTATCTCTAATGCCCACTGCCTTTTTGTGCAGGTTGTAAGATCTTGTGCCTTCCCATTTGTTGCGATACCACACCACAGTGATGCTGCCTGATTTATTTGAACTGTCACTAGGATAAGACTCTGATTGGAGGGTTTCAGGATCAAGAAAATTGCTTTCATTTCATTAACATTTATCAGACTGGTTCTCAAAGTCAGTGACCACTTACTCACGACTTTAAAAACATCTGCAGAAAAGCTTCCCATACATAATCTGAATTTCCTGTTGTCACTAAGTAGGCGGAACTGGAAAAATCATCTTGTTTGCTAAGTTCAGACTTTCAGATCACCAGTATGAATCTTTCTGAAGTATTAGTGTCATGGGAATAATTGATCTGATATTGTTAATCCTCGTTTATTCCTTACGCCTGGGTTATCGGTTTCGACCTCAGAACCGAGCCGGCCATCTTCCAAGCTCGCGACAGCCACAAACTCTCGAGCTAAACTCTTACCCACAATTCCCCTCTCCCTGTTAGCTCAGATTTTGTTTGCTGCATCGCCATTCAGTCGTGTGAAGCCACTTCTCTTGAGCTAAGTAAACTTCTTTGATAATACTTTATCATATTGCAGTTATTCTCTGTTCTAAATTTGTTGAATAGTTATATCTTACCCTATCGCATCTAGAAACTCTTTTTGTTTTTTTCTAGCCCTTCTTTCTTCTTACCGTGAGGTAACTCCTTTACCATCATTGGTAAATTCTTTCCTGCTTTACCTTTGGGTATTTCTTGTACCATTGTTGGTACCTTCTTCCTTCCTTTTCTTTCTTCCTCCTATCATGGCAGAGAAAAAAGGTAGTGCGGGATTTAAAAGATGTGTGGACTGTGGGCATAAATTGCCTATTTCGGATGCACATGTGTTATGTGTTTACTATTTGGGTGTGCCACACTTGACTGTTGACCCGCTTTGCGGGATTTGTGCTAATTTCTCTAACAGGAGTTTGGTGGAAAGGAAAAATAAGCTGATTTTAAAGGGACTACTTAAATCTTCCTTTTCAGAGGTTATTTCTGGGGTGGAGGCTTCAACTCCTCCTAGTTCCCATAAGAAAAGAAATGAACACAAGAAGGCCAAGTCTCTCCCATCGTCTCCTGCTGGGGACAACCAGGAACCAAGACTTAAGAAGACCAAACTTTCTAGTTCGGATTTGACTTCCTCAGCCCCAAGGCTTTTGGTGCCTAGATCTTCGGCACCACCCGTTACTTCGGCACCAAGTTTTGTGCCCTATACCTCATCGGAACAGAAGGGCCTCTTGGTTCAGACTTCCTTACCAGCACCGACGTTTTCCTCGATGCAGACCTTTCCGGCGTCGATGACTGTTCCGATGCCCGCTTCTGCTTCAACTCCATTTTCATGGCACCGACTATTCTCTCGGCACCGACTACCTCGTTTTCCACACAGTCTCTTTCATCAGCTACCATAGTGCCAACTACCACTTTGGCACCGACCTCGTCTGTGCAGACCTTACCTTCGGCGCCGATGATCTCCTCGGTGCAGAAACCAGTAGTACAAGCCTTTATGGCTCAGTTGTTTTCGGTGAAACTCCTTTTTTAGCACCATCTAATGACCCCTTTGTGGGCACCGAGTTTCCTGCATCTTCAAATAAACCTGACTCCCCTTCAGCTATGTCTGTAAGATCCACTAGAAGCCTCTAGGAACATGATGTGGTGCGCCTTGTGGATCAGTTGCTTTTGGCCAGAGGTATCCAACCCTCCAGGAACTACTCTTCCTTTGGAGGTGATCACCCTTCGCCAAAGACTCCTACTTATTCTCCTCCTTCATTGCCTTTGAAGCCCCCTGCTGTAGCACAGACTTCCCTCACTTCGGCTCCCTTCATGGACCTCATTAAGGAGTCACAGTTGCCTTTGTGGCAGGAGAGACTTGTCACTGCTCTAGATGCTAGCTTTGACATACATACTCCTGTTTTTCACAGCCATCCAGGGACTCAGAGTCGGCGGGCTGATTTGCTTGAGCGGGGTGTGACCTCCTTGGCTGGACCAGCCATCCAACTCATGCAGAAGGCTCTCGCGTCTGTTGGCGATCCTGTGCTATCAGTGCCCCCGTCCTCCTCTGGACCGCAATTTACACAAGACATTTCTGGCAGACACCAGGTACAAGGGCCTCAGGACAAACTCCCACTGGAGGCTCCTTTTATGCTGTCTTCTCCAGATTCACCACAAGAGTTCATGTAAGAGGAAGCACGTGGACTCCCCAGAAGAGTCCCTCACAGACTTTGATGATGGGGAGGGTCCCCTCGGTCACCCTCTGAGGTATCCTTTGGAGATATCCTCAAAATACTTAAGCAGAGAGGTGACTGGTAGCCCTCTAAGCCGACCTCTGAAGAGTCTGTGTTCCTGCAGGCCTTTCGTGCCCGGCCCCCTACCTCTTGGGTTACTCCACCTACTGACGACCTTGTTCGGCTCATCATGCAGCGTGCTTGGAAGTCTCCTGACACCGTTGATGCCATTCCCCACAGGCCAGATAAAATCCTGTCCCCACCAAATAGTGAGCCTCACTAGTCCAAAGGTCTTACTGTAGATGCCTTGGTGATGGCGGCCGCAACAAAGAAGGATCTGGTGGAAGAAAGCCAGATTGTCCACCCGCCCAGCAAAGAATCCCGGGCGCTGGATAGGTTCATAGGTTAGAACTAAGCTAACTGCCCTTGCGAGCCATTTTAAGCTTAGCCAATTATCCCTTGTGAGACTCAAACCCAGCACCTTGTGTTTGTAAGGCAAACAACTTAACCATTAGGCATCAGCGACCTTTGCAGTCAGGTCCCTGAATTATATGGCACATTTTACCAGGCTTCAAAGAGACTTAATTTCCGAGCTCTCTGAAACCTTGGCCGGAGTTGTGTCTGATGAAGTCCGGGACAAAGTGGCCTCACAGTTAGCCACCCTTGAATTGATTTCTAACTCCTCCATGCATCTGATTTCTCACGCATCAGAAGGAGCAGCTAGAGCACCGGGTGCAGGCATAGTCATGAGATGACATGCCTGGATGCGCTTGTGTGATTTCGCAGAAACTTTCAAGGCTTCCTTTCTGAATGTTCCCATTGAAGCCTCTTCATTATTTGGACCCAAGGTTAAAGACACACTGGCTAGGTGTGAACAGGACGGTAAGACCCTTTCTACTGTGGGTGTCCACTATTCTTCCCCTCAATGGGCTTTCTCCAGAAAATAGAAGAGTGGGAAGATGTGGCACAAACAGTTTCAGGGTTCTTTCCGTGACACATGAGCCAAGATTTCCCCTAGAGGCAGAGGGGGAAACTCATATGGAAGACACCCCTTTTGGGGCACAGGAGGTCATGGTAACCAGGGTTCCAGAGATTCTTTCTCTTGCCAGTCCTACCAGCGCTCCTGAAGGGTGGCCCAACTGCTTTCCTCTGGAAGTGGTTGGGGGTCATTTCTCTTTGTACCCTTCTGCCTGGCTAACCATTACCACCAATTCTTGGGTATGAGAGATAATAACTAGAGCTTATCATATTCCCTTTGATCTTTGTCCCACCCTACTAAGGAGCTTACCTGACATTCCACCCAGTCAAAGGGTAGAAGCAGCATTAGAGATTTCAAAGCTGCTAAGAAAAAGAGTCATCCAAATAGTCCCACCAGACCAAATAGGATCCGGATTCTACTCAAGATTATTTTTAGTGCCAAAAAAGACCGGGGACTGGAGACCAATTTTGGATCTCAGTGTACTAAACAAATTCGTAGAAGTACAGAAATTCCAGATGGTCACAATACAGTCTATCCTCCCACTCCTGGAGGCAGGCGATTGGATGTGCACTATAGATCTTCAAGATGCGTACTACCACATAAAGGTAGACAGACCATCGAGAAGATTCCTTCGCTTCCGTGCGGGAGCCAGTCATTACCAGTTCCAAGTACTGCCCTTCGGACTCTCTACAGCCCCCACAGTGTTCACCAAGTGCATGGCAGTTGCCACAGCTCACCTGCGACTGCAAGGATTCCGGGTATTTCCATACCTAGACAACTGGTTCATCACCGCCCACACCAGACATCTATTGGAAAAAGCCTTGGCATACTCTCTTCACACTGCAGGAAGGTTAGGCATAACTATAAATTGGCAAAAATCCAACCTATCCCCATCCCAATCCATAGAATTCATTGGGGTCCTGTTGGATACAAAGAACTGCACGGCATCGACCCAGTGGTATCCTTTTCAGTTTCCTCTCTCATCCCAGATTCGGGTGACTCAGAGATATAAACAAGACTTAATTTGGTGGATGTCGCAGAACCCGTCGCAATAGTCTCGCCCCTTCACATCCCAACAGCCCAAAGTCACAGTGACCATGAATGCCTCCCTGATGGGGTGGGGGGGGGCTTTTTCAGGGGAAGACTGTCCAAGGCACGTGGTCGGACCTAGAGGCTCATCTGTATATAAATGTCATAGAACTGAAGGCGGTGCTTCTAGCGTTGCAAGCATTTCATCCCCTCCTTCAATCAGGGTCTATTGCAATACAATCGGACAACATGGCTGTAGTCTGGTACATCAACAAAAGTACAGTTGTGTACACTTACCATAAATGTAGATGTTCAAGTGTATTCACTGTTGCAGTCAATACATTTGGGAAATCTGCTGGCAGGTTGCCCTCAGTCGGCCTGAATAACAAAGTCTTGGGTCCTGCATCAGTTGCTGTCTCCTCTTCCATGACGTCAGGTCGTCAGGGGGTATAAAACATGCAGCTGACGTCATTTTATTCAGTTTTTCTTGCCCCAAATGTCAGGTGCCCCCAAAATGGGGAGCAAAAATATATATATATAAATAAACAGTAAATGTATAGATGCACTTTTAGAAACATAGACTTTACCTTCATCTAAAAGCAAATACACCACAAAGGCTTTTCAGTATAGTGAAGGAAAGAAAAGGTATAGAAAGGGGGATGGCGGGTGGGTAACCCAGACTGCAACAGTGAATACACTCGAACATCTACATTTATGGTAAGTGTACACAACTGTACTATGTTCTTCGTGTTTCACTGTTGCAGTCATTACATTTGGGTAGAATCCCAAAGCTATGGATGGGAGGATGGAACTAAACAGTATCAGGAGCGGCTATAAGGCCCTGCAGGACTGCATTGGCAAAGCCTGCAGTGGATTTGGAGAACAGAGGTAAATGATAATGCTTTGTGAAGGAATGTCTTTGGTTGGGACCCCTCTGAGAAAAGCTGTTGAAGTAGCAGCAGCCCTGGTGGAATGTGATCTGATCCCCTTGGGCACAGGTTTACCATGGTGCAAATAGCTGAAATGAATGCAGTGGCTTATCCACTTAGAAATAGTCTGCTTTGATGTAGCCTTCCCCTCTGACCCTGCAGGAAATGCTACCAGTAGTTGCTCAGACCTTCTTAGAGATTTGGTCCTGTTTAAGTAGAATCTTAGTTGTCTGTGTACATCCAATGAATGCAGAATCCGCTCCCCCTTGTTCTGCGGATTTGGGTAAAATGTTGGCAGGTGAATGGTCTGGTTAAGAGCCACACTGGATACCACCTTAGGCATAAAAGAAGGATTGGTCCTGAGGGACACCCTGTCAGGGTAAAATATAATAAAAGGCTCCACTGCCATGAGAGCCTGTAGTTCTGAAACCCTTCTTGCTGAAGTGACTGCCAAGACAAAAGCTGTTTTCCAAGATATAATTTTTATATCCACAGTAGCTGCTGGTTCAAAAGGAGGCAGGGTGAGTTTTTCCAGCACAAAATTGAGGTCCCATGCAGGAGTTGGTAATCTTCTGGGAGGCCTTAAATTTTTGCCCCCTCTAAGATACTGTTTAAGCTGAGGATAAGAAAACAGGGGAGGCTCTGTGTTGTAATGAGCCAAGATGGCAGAGGCATGGATTTTTATTGAAGAAAAAGATAGGCCCTTGTCAAGCATCTCAGTCAAATATTGTAAAATCTGAGGAATATTGGGTTTTGCTGTGCCTTTTCTTGTGCCTGGTTCCAAGCACAGAATCTCATCCATTTATCAGCATAAGATTTTCTAGTACTAGGCCATCTGGCTTCCAAAATGACATCCATCACAGATTTACTGAGAGGTGTTTGAATAATTAGTTGATTAGCCATGCTGAAGATTCAGAGTTTGGAGTTGAGTGTGCAGAATTTGATAGTTATGCTGAGACAGCAGATGAGGTATTTGAGGCAAGTACCATGGAGAAAGGTGAGACATATTCCTTAGAAGTGGGTACCAGTGCTGGTGAGGCCAGTCCGGAGCAATTAGGATCATTTTTGTTTTTTCCTGTCTGACTTTTAGCAAGACCTTGGAGAGTAGAGGCAGAGGGGGAGAGGCATAGACTGATTTTTCCAGCTGAAGAATAGGGCATCCAATTTCCATGCTTTTTTGTGATGAGTTCTTGTGCAGAATTTGTCCAACTGATAATTTTGAGGGGAGGCAAACAGATCTATGTCTGGGCTCCCCCATTTCTGTGTTAACATGCTGAAGATTTGTGGATCCAGTTTCTATTTGTGTGGGTCCATAAGATTTCTGCTTAGGTCGTCTGCCAGAGGATTTTGCTTTCCTGGCAGGAATTGAGCTTGAAGATGTATTTTTTAAGTCAAGGCTGTGTTCCACAAGTCCATGGCTAGTCTGCAAAGGGGGTAAGAATGTGTACTCCCCTGTTTGTTTATGTACCACATAACTGTGGTGTTGTCTGTCCTTATCAGTAGTTGTCCTGGATGAAGTAAGTCCTTGAAGGCTGTCAGAGCATTCTGAACAGCTAGCATGTCTTTCTGGTTGATATGCAGATGCATTTGGTTTGGGCTCCATTTGTCCTGAATGCATCTCCCTGCCAGGTGGCCCCCCCAAGCATTGTCTGATGCGTCTGTAGTTAGGGTTTGGGTGGCAGAGGGTAGAGTGAATGACAGTCCCTTGTTTTGGTGACATGTCTCCTCCCACCAAAGATGAGAGGAATCATTGTTTCCAGACTATGACAATGTTGACTCCATAAACTTTTTAGGTACCATTGAAGTTTCCTCATATGCATTCTCGCATATGGAATTAGTAGAATGCAGGATGCCATGAACCCCAAAGCCTGCAGAATTTATCTTGCAGATAACTGAGTTTTTGCTGCCATTTGTTTGAAGTATGTTGTCAGTTGCCTTTGTTTGTCTGGCGTGAGGTAAGCCATCTGGGCAGTTGTATTCAAGCTTGCACCCAGGAATGTAATTATTTGAGAGGGTACCAGGTGTGATTTCTTTTCATTTATGGTGTACCCTAGGCATGCTAGAAGCCTTTTTACAAATGCCAGATGTGGAAGAAGAGTGTCCTTGTCCTCTGCTTGAATGAGACAATCGTCCAGATAATGATAAATTTGAATGCTTCTTTGTCTGCAGAATGCAATTACTGGTGCAGGCACTTTGTAAAGACCCTGGGCGCAGTAGATAAGCCAAAGGGCAGTGCAGAGAATTGGTAATGCAAAAAACCTGCTTTGAAGTGGAGGTATCTTCTGCATGATTCCCTTATTGGGATATGCAGGTATGCCTCTTTTAAGTCTAGAGTTACTAACCAAGCATTCCTGCCTAGATAGGTAGTAGCTGTTGTAAAGTCAGAATTTTGAATTTGGGAATGTCCAGGAACGTGTTCAAAATCGATAAGTCTAGTATTGGACACCATGAATTGTCTTTTCTGGGTACCAGGAAAAGTCTTGAATAAAAACCTTGTCCTTTTTCCCTTTCTGGTACTGGTTGAATAGCCCCCATATCCACGAGGGACATGACTTGTTTCTGGGCCTCTGACCACTGGTTTTGTGGCAGATCCAGCAATCCTTTGGAATTGGCAAAGTATGGAAATGAAATCTGTACCCCTGGGATACTATGTTTAATACCCACTTGTCCTGGGTAATTAACTGCCAATTTTGAGCATGAAGTGCTAGTTTTCCCCCCAAGGGGGCTGCCAAAAGATAAGTGCTTGGTGATGGTAGAGGAAAGTCATTGAGACTGCTTACTATAGGGTTGTGCTTTGTTTCCTCCAGATTTGGAGGTGGAGGCACCCCATTGCTTTGACCTGTAAGAACCCTGTGATAGGTATCTGGAGCCTTTTGAGCACCTGGATTTGCCCTGAGTGGCTCTGTTGGACACAGGAAAGGACCAATTTTTAGATGGCCAGCACCTACTTAACTTGGGTGGCTGCACTTGCAAGAAATCTTTTACAGTTTGCATAGATTTAGCTTTGTCTTCCATTTTCTTTAAAACCTCTTCCGCCTTATTACCAAACAGAGTATCATGCTGCAAAGGAGCATCCAACAATTTAGCTTTAACATGATCAGGTAGATTTTGCTCCTTGAGCCAGGCATGCCTTCTAATCACAGATCCAGTAATGGCGGCCCTACAAGAGGCCTCCCAAGGAATCAAAACCACATTGCGAAGTATGCTTTCCAACCTGTTCTGCTGAATGCAATAATTCCTGTAACTCTTTATTTTCCACACAATCAGAAATCAACATCAATTTTTGTTTCAGTGCGCCCATAACATGCTGTTGATATTTAAGCATATGAAACTGGCAGTTTAAAGCCCTGATTGCCAAGGTTGCAGACCTATAAACCTTCTTACCCCATGTATCCAGCGCCCTGGAATCTCTATCAGAAGGGTTAGGATTTTTGGCTGCAGAGGCCTTTACACCCTTGGGACCCTGAGAAATAGTCTCAGGATCAGCAGCAGGATTTTTGAAAAGAAATTTGTGGAGGTCAGGAACCCTGTAATATCTGTCTGGCTTACTAGGAGCCAGAAACAGGGAATCATGAGCCATGCTTGATTCCGAGAACACATCATCAGCAATGTCTAATACAGGAGGTATTACCAAAGGTCTACGCTGAGGAAGAAGAAAGAAATCCCTAAGCCTCTTTTTTGATTCAGAGAAGTCCTAACTCCCAGTGAAAATGTTCCCTTAAAGTATGCAAAGTCTCTCCAAAAGAGTAATCCTCAGGAGGAGATGCAAATTGGATGGATTCTTCTGCATCAGAATCCTCATAGGGTGGAACAGAAAATTCCTGATAAGAAGAGGAATCAGAAGAAATGGAAACCTGATCTGAAGATTCATAATCAGTGCCTTGCCTAGGCCTCTTAGCAGGGGGTGGGGGAACCCCTGATCAAGGTAATTAAATCCTCAGCCATTTTGATCATCTGTTTTTTAGGCATAGGGGCCTGAGCATGCATCAGTTTTTAGACATAGAAGTTGTTTTTGACCTTGTTTTAGTTGCTGGCGTCAGTTTAATATAAAAATGTTAAGGCCTGAAAACACCCTCAGAAGCCGGTGCCTGCTCAGCAGCACTGGACCCATCCAAGGGAGAGACATCCGTGGGTTCAATACTCTGAGAATCTCGTGGCATACTGGACTCTGAATGGGTCTCGGTAGAGACTTGCGACTCAAAAGTAGCGGGCATCAGGGGCTGCGAAAGCGCCTCACTGAGTACCGGTGAACCGGCGACTGGCTTAGGAGAAGCTTCGTCATCGGTTTTGGACCTCGACAGTCTGTCTCTGTCTCTTTCTTTGCGTCTTTTATGAACTCCGGTAGTCAGACTGCTAACCAATGACATTTCAGGATAATTAAATCTTGAACCAAAATATGTAGAAGCAAAAATATACTGACACTTAATAGTGCGTTGGTTAAATCTAGCACAAAACTGACAGCAAGGCAAGTTCTGATCTGAGCCTAGGCAAGGAATACAGTACAAATGAAAATTCTTATGGGGTACTTGCTTCCCACAAGTAATGCAATTATTAACTTTTACTGACATCGGTAAGGAGCAAGAAAAAGTTTCCCCAATGGGGTACTTAGCTTTAGTTTGAAGACTTCAGTTCTGAAACTCGAATACGAAAATAGCAGGAGTCGGCCGACCGGCACTTGCGAACTGCATCTGCTTCGGGCACCGCGCGGCAAGAAAGACTGAATAAAATTGCGTCAGTGCATGTTTTATACCCCTGACAACCTGACGTCATGGAAGAGGAGACAGCAACCGACGCAGGACCCAAGACTTTGTTATTTAGACTGACTGAGGGCAACCTGCCAGCAGATTACCCAAATGTAATGACTGCAACAGTGAAACATGAAGAACATCAAGGTGGAACCAGATCCTACCCACTCTGTCGGGAGGCCATGAGGATATGGCACTGGGCAATGGCTACCAACCGCTTTCTTTTAGCAACGCACATTCCCGGGAGCTCCAACGTGATAGCAGACAGTTTGAGCAGGTGCGTTCTACAACCACACACGAGTGGTCTCTGAATCCTCTTATAGTGGCGGAGATTTTCCATCGCTGGGGTTTCCCTCGCTGCAACCTTTTTGCATCCCCGACCAACTTCAAGTGCAGCAATTACTTCGCCCTGATTCCCCCTCGGGGACAGTCACCCAGGGATGCTCTAGTCCACGATTGGCCCTTGGGTCTGCTTTATGCCTTTTCCCATCTTCCTCTCATTCACCAGTTCCTGAAGAAAGCCTGCCGGTTGAAGAGCAAGATAATCCTCATTGCGCCATTTTGGCCTCGGCAAATTTGGTTCCCCTTCTTATGGCCTCACCTGCTAGATCAACCATGGATTCTCGATCCAAGTCTGGATTTGATCTCCCATCTGCAGAACCTGATTCACCCCAACCTGAACAGCCTGAAGCTCACAGCTTGGTTCCCCCACTTCCAGTGATTGCCAGGCAGACTTGATCTTTCCTCCCCAGTACGTGACATTCTTATTGCGTCTCATAAGTCTTCCACCAGAACTACTTATCTCAGTAAGTGGAATAGGTTTACCATTTAGCTGAAGGAAAAAGAGATAGACCCTTTTTCAGCACCAGTGCCGGTAGTACTGGAGTACCTGTCCAGTTTTTTCCAATCTGGCCTATCTGCTTCTACCATTCGAGTTCATTTGGCCGTGATATCTAATTTTCATAATGGTGTCCATGACTCTTCTCTTATGTCACACAAATTATGCAAGACTTTTCTGAAAGGCGTAAATCATTTGAAACCCCCTTTTAGAGAACCTAGCCAGCCATGGGATCTGTCTTTAGACCTGCAAGCGTTGACTGTGGCTCCTTTTGAACAAGCTTTTTCATGAGACCTCAAGTTTCTTTCTTGGAAAACTTTGTTCTTGGTCGCCATTACTTCGGCCAGACGTATCTTTGAACTTCAAGCTCTATGCATCAAACAGCCTTACTTAATCTTTCATAAAGATAGAGTGTCATTGAGAACTAATCCTTCCTTCCTGCCAAAAGTGATCTCTGAAATGTCCATTAACCAATCCACTGAATTGCCAGTTTTCTTTCCCAATCATTCTAACAGAGGAGAGTATTGTCTACATACCCTTGACATTCACAGGCAAATTAGTTTCTATCTGGACAGAACTAAGGCTTCTCACAAATCAGATCAACTATTCCTGGCCTATTCTGGTCCTAGACTTGGATGTGCTGTTTCTAAGGTCACATTGGCTAAATGGTTAAAAGACTGTGTAACATTTATTTACAAAACTCATGATATTCCTTTGACTACAGCAGTTAGGGCTCATTCCACTAGGTCGGTCGCAACTTCTGCTGCCTTTCATGCTAGAGCTTCTTTACCTGACATTTGTTCAGCTGCAACTTGGGCTAGACCCCATACCTTCATCAGTCATTACAAATTGGATTTGGCCTCCAGAGGAAGAGCGTCCTTTGGTTCAATGGTGCTCAGGAATGTCCTTCCATGAGAGCCTCCCAGGAATAACGGTAGCTGGGGACTCTGTCCCAGGTGTAAGGAATGAACGAGGATTAACAATATCATATAAAGAAGTTACATCTTAGCATAATGTTCCATCTGTATTGTTGATCCTCGTTCAATCATTACGACCCTCCCTCTTTCCCCCTCCTCAGGCTTATAGTGGATCTCATCATCCGGTTCCGGTAGGTTCTTTGAAAAGCGGTACCCTCTACTTCCTTTGACTTGCAAACTCAATCTGAGGTAACAGGGAGAGGGGAATTGTGGATAAGAGTTTAGCTCAAGAGTTTGTGTCTGTCGCAAGCTTGGAAGATGGCCGGCTTGGTGCCGAGGTCGGAACCGATAACCCAAGCGTAATGACTGAATGAGGATCAACAATACAGATGGAATGTTATGGTAAGACATAACTTCTTTTTCTGGTATAGTTACAGAACAACTCCACAAAATATTTTGGAAACATTGAGATTTTCTTATATGAAGGCAGATTCGGAATGCAGGATGATATGAATATAAGAGCTATGATTAATATCTTTCTGCCATATTTGAAAGACACTGTACCTGCTACCTGCCCTAAGAAAAGAAACACTCTTGATACAGTAGTGTCCATAACTACTCATATAAACTGTATTCTTTAAACAGAAATAAGCTAATCTTTTAAAGACCAGCAAGTGAAGCCAAAAAGCACAAAGTAGAATGCTTCAAAGGACATGTCCAGAAATTCCCAGTGACAAAGAATGACAAAGAAATCACTTTTTTACCTTTGAGGAGCACATACACATCCCTATCTTTGGCACTAACACTTAATTATATCACTATACCTTTTTCTGTCATTTTGGCCAGCATCACTGATAAGCAAGCCTCTTTCCCCACCACTGTCTGTGACCCATGCATTCCTCTAGGACTGAGGGCTTTTATACTTGTCCTCAGCCTAGAAGTGAGAGTTGAGCAGCAGCAGTACTGCTGTCATCTGTAGGGCCTGGTGTTTTTTCCCTAGCACTATTTCGCTCCTCTGTATTTTCAGCTCTCTACTGTTAAGGCTGCCTAAGCTAAAGGGAACTACATTGGTGTTTGTCTCCCCAGCCTATAGTGCAGTTGCATCATCATTCATCTTCTCATCCACCAGTCTAATATCTTCTCTCTGAGTTCTGGCCTCCACCAGAGGTCCATTAGATAAACATCAGCATGCACTCTCCCCCTAGAACAGGAACATCCATCCTCTCAGGGCCAGCTTCATCAGACACCAGAGCCACTAAACAAACTCAGGTCACCTAGATCACAGTCAGGGCTTTAACCCTTTATCACCAGGCTGGCCGAAGATACTATATCTTGGAGAAAGGAGTGTAACAACTTCAAAGTATTAACAGTACGTTAATAATGAAACAATCTATATAAAGGAAAATATATCACACAGCTGATTTGCTATCAACCATATAACTCCATGCATATGTTGGTACAGAATGGATTTTGGGGAGCTCACAGTAATGTCTAAACTGCTGAATCATTACTTTATGAGAGCCAAGTGGTTTGAAATCTGCTACCACCATGCAGTTATCCAGAAAAAGGGAATACTGCTATCTGTTGAGACATGAAGAATGCAAACACAGGAGTCAAGCACTTTATAAACATGCATGCTACAGTAGATAGTCCAAATGGAAGGGATGTTACTGCACTTAAAATCTCAAAAACGTCCTGTGAAACTTGTGGATAAAGATGTGCATATATGTACACTTCATATCCAAAGATGTCATGAAGTCATGATGATCAAGAAGAGGTAGTATATTTTTAAAGTCAAAACCCTGCATTTACTGATAACCAAAAAAGTGCTGAGGTATGATAAATCTAGAAGTGATCTACATCTCTTGTCCATTTAGACTGCAAAAATCTTGGATGACATCTCTTTGCTCTTTGGTAATGTGTCACTCGCTGTATTGCCTTACTGTGTAAGAACACCAAACCTAGTTGAAAAGCTTATATCTTGCTGCTATAAATGTGTTTCTGGAATATGCTCTAGAAACAACTGAATAAATTATTGGCAACACCCTTTTGAAATGGAGAACTCCCTTGTCTGAAATATTGTTATGTCAGGGCCCTACTAATAAAATAATTTAAGGGTTATGAAAAAAATAAGGGCTGTACTCCCGATGTTCTGTCTTTGCTTGATCTGGGACCTATATCTGGAATTTGAGTAAAACTGTTTTTCACTTTTGTTAACAAGTTTCTTTTGGCTTACTATAGGCTTAGGTACTAGGCATGGGTGCTTACTATTTCCCCTTTTCATTTTGGGTTTTTGGCTATTCTGTAAAAATGAGTATGACACGAAGTATTGTGTCAGAAGAGAACTGTGAACTTGTGTCTAAGATAATTTGTTAACCAGATCATGGTATAGTCTTAACTGAAAGCCTCTTGATCTTAGTGCTAGTGTTGCTAAAACTAGCTACGGGTTTTTAATATGGAAGAGTCACATTATGTGCTACTTGCAAATATAGTGCGGCCTCTCATGCAGCCCCCAAGTGAGCTTCTAAGAATACCAGGATACTACATTTTTGTGGAGACCTTCTACTATGAATGTATAAGCAGTTAAGTATGATGAGGCATTGAACAGAGCAAAGATATTAATAAAAAAGGTGTAGGGAGATGCTTTTAACTATTGTGAGTGGTCTCCATGAGAAAAATGGTTCTACACAACTAGTACTTTACATTCTGCAATATCTCACAGTACTTTCAACTACTGATGTATGATTTTATCTGAATGGGTAGCACTCCCCATGGCAAGGTGGGCTGCATTATATCCTCTCAAAAATAAAGGATGTGAGTCTCAAATTACTACAAGGTGGTCTAACCACATGCTTTTCAACTTATGTTGGTAGACTCTGAGAGAAAAAAAAAAGAGTTGGAGAATTTTGAAAGGTACATGAATCCCCCTTAGTACTCATTATATCTGTCAAATTAAGTCAGTTTTGGAAAATATGGGAGAATGATAATAGAAATGTACAAAGAGGTACCTTTCTCATCCATATATGTGTGAAGGAGAAAGGGCTAGCACATGTTAAAACATTTTAAACAAACGTTACTACTGGTCCTCTTGGAACTTTCACTAAAATTGCTAAAGGATTAGGTGAAATCAGTGTGGTGGAGATACTTTATCTGGGAGCTCAGCAGTACTGTTTTTCCTTACTCCCACAAGAATTCATCCAAGTTGGTGGAAGGACTGAGAGAAACCAGCAGCAGGTATACTCCATATATTTCCAAACAAATGTTAACTGCCTAAAGGATGTAATTCTAGACTGACTACTCCTTAAGGGAACATTCAGTGGATCCCACTGTCTTTTTATTACAATTAATTCTTGTCCAGGAAATATGACATGCCCACAGTCAGCTAGCAAATGTATTATGTATATCTTGAATATCCTTAAAACACCTTCATGCAAGAAGGGCACAGGAGAAATTCCTTTAGACAGTGAATGGGTCAGGATTTTTAATTCATTTGTCAGTGAGAAATATACAGTTGCTCACTTTCTGGAATAACAGCATAAAGGGAAACAGAGACAGAAACACAGTCATCTTTTTGATGCATTGTTATCATGATGACTGTACCTTTATTTACTTATTTCATTTTGTTAACCAAGTAAGAAGATTGGTTCAAAGACCATTTTCAGAAATGACCCATGTCTAAAGGCAACAATACAGTTTTAAATACTTATAGCAAAAACATACAATTGAAATATCTGAACTAATATGCAGAGAGATGTGCTATAAAAATACACAAAAGAGATGTTTGAAACAGGTATACAAAGTTACATATACTGTAACTTAATTTAAAAAAGTCTAAATATATATATAGCTTTCACTATGTAAAATGTTTATTGTTATAACAGTGTAGTCACACAGAGTGAAAAACAAATGATGGGGACATTTAGAAAGTGCCTAGAAGTTTATGTATATCATTTGCAAAAAAAGATAGAAAGACTGGTTTAAGTATAGTCTCTGGAAATAGTATTAGCAGAAATATTTTCAGTTTATTTTAATGCCAGAGAATACTATTAGACAATTAGTGTCAATTCAATGAATGAGTTGAGAAACTAGGGATGACAGTAACATAATAAAAAGTAGTTATCCCTCATCTCTGAAACATTGCATGTTACCTTGTTAAAAGGTGTTCAGAAAGGACTGATTTAAGCTTTGTTAGACAGTCTTGGTCTTTTTTTTCAGGCAGCAGCCTACTCCATACAACAGGCCAAAGTCTCAATAGGGTTCCTTCTCCTATAGTGGTTTTAAAAGGGGGTCTATTCCTAATTTGAAATTTTCTTTTAAGAGGGTTTGCTACCATTTGTTTAAAAATTTATAAAGGATGGTACCTTGGAGAAATGCAGACCTTTCAGTAACTGGGAGCCATTTTTACTGTGTAGTAAATTGCAATTGTGGATCTGAAAACCTAGCAGGGCAGATTGGCATATCTTATTTTCAGCTATCTATAATTTTTGAGTATTGTAGGAGGGGTGAAAGACTTGATAAGGAAGACCATATTCCAATTTGGGTGGAGGACATTTCTGGCAGGGGAAGTTTGACAACATGATAAAGAAGATAGGAAATTCTGTTTACAATACTGTCAGTGTATGCTGAGACGGAAACGGAGTTAACATTGGATCCTGGTTGAAAGTATACTTCTGTAGAATCTATCTGATTTCTTAAATGCATGGGGTTACATGAACCGGACCAATCATTTCCAGAGAGTACCCAAACCATATGCTATCTTATCATCTATCGTTCCTCAGTGAGACATTTTATGCTGTATTAATTAGGGAAGGCTAACCTCTCACCTTTCCACACATGACTAGTAATACAGGAGTCATGACATTAAAACAGCTAAAAGGGCTCAGAGCTGAAGCTGTATATTGGATAAGTTAACATGTGGATCTCAGACTGCCATTGGAAGGTCAGCCTGGTGC
Source organism: Protopterus annectens (assembly GCF_019279795.1). Lineage (NCBI taxonomy): Eukaryota > Metazoa > Chordata > Ceratodontiformes > Protopteridae > Protopterus > Protopterus annectens. The sequence continues at coordinate 876,501,828 of NC_056735.1, read as the reverse complement.
ATAACAACCTTAAGCTAGCAATGCTGAGCTTGCTTCTTGCAAAACCACTATGGCTAAAAGGGGCTTTGGCCTGAGTATAAGTTCTTTTTTAATTCACTGTTGGCTTCCACTGCTTGCCAATAATCAGAACCTTCCAAGCCAATTGGTCCCTTCATTCTCCATCATCAGGGCAAGGGCCAACCAGAAGGGTCAGTCACTTAGACAGCTTTCAAGGGGTGGTTTGATGTTTTTTTTTTCTTAACCATATGTTCCACCTGTGGATATCTGACTTGCGGAGTCAAAAAGGGAGGAGCAATGGGCTGTCTGTGCTGGTTGTCCTTCACTTCCACAAAGGAAGATGCCAATGAGTAGCCCTGCCCCTCCCTTAAGTCCAGTGTGTTTCAACCAGATATTGTTTTGGCAATCCAATGGACTTTGGGCTAAGTTCCTTTCAAAGTAAAGATAAATGGAGGTAATCTCTTCTGTATATAAAACTGCATGTAGATGTAGCCCTGGTCACAGTTCTAATGACATCAAAATCAGACTTGACTGCAAGAAAGTTTCCCCAAGGAAACTGAAAGGGCATGTTTTACTAAAGGCTTTGTAACTGGTGAATATGAAAGAAGACAATCTTCATAAAGGCTTGTGACACCATGGAAGTGAAATACTGTGCCATGTAATTATGGGACCTAAATAGGTGTGGCATATATCTTCCTGAGAAATCTGTACAAGTATGAAACTATAAAGTGTTGGGAAGGAAAACAAGGGTGTCATTTGAGTTTTGTTGAGTATACCAATTAGTAATGGGATCTGCAATTTAAAAATCAGAGTCTGCTTCTTGTTGTAGTAAAGGCAACAGAACTTTTAGCTATATTCCTATTCAACTTACTTAATCAACACACGTTCCACTTTATCCTCAAAACTGTCAGATAAAACTTCATTATATAATCCGACAACAAGAAATAACATTGCACTAACACTGAAAAGACCCCTCTTCAATTCAATAAAGTTATTTGTGGGGGAAAAAAAACATTCCCCAGGTTAGGCCAAGCCTGCTGGATCAATGTCCTTGCAGATGTAAGATGACAATTAATATTACCATCCTTACAAAAATGTTCGCCTCTCAGAATATAAATGTACCTAATTTAAAGCTATTGGATAGACATTACAGGAAGCAATGTATATTTAAATCTAGCAACTACACAAGGCTGTCCTTTTAACTTGTCAGAAGTAAATATGAAAAAATAAAAATATAAAAAAAAAATTTTTTGAAAAGAGAATGCTTTTTATTGAGTTGCCTAAAAAGTAAAAAATAAGGAAGAACAGTGAAAACTTTGCTGATTGTGATAATGAGGTACCAAAAGAATCAGCAAAACCAACCTCAAATGCTTTTCTGAAATCAGCTTGTCTGGGTTTCTTTTGCAAACTTTTCACTCCTTACTTATTTTTTTTTACTTTTTATAGTGACTCAATAAAAAGCAGTCTTTTCAAAAAAAAATATTTTTTTTTTTATATTTTTATTTTTTGCTTTTTAGTCAAGTAAAATATTGTCTGCAGTGTGTAGGGAAATGCAAGAGAGATTGTGTGTATGTGTGTGTGTCTGTGTGTCTATGAAGAAAATGATGTAGGTTGTTAGTTTAAGGCCGACTGTGGTACAGTGCATTCAGCTCTGTCCCTCTGGGGTGCTGTCACATCTTTATAGGTGTGCCCCTCATAAATGACCAGCTGTGTGTTATCTCCATCTTGTACTGTTGTGTCTCTAGAACTCAGTGTGTGTGTGTGTGTGTGTGTGTGTGTGTGTGTGTGTGTGTGTGTGTGTGTGTGTGTGTGTGTGTGTGCGTGTGTGTGTGTGTGTGTGTGTGTGTGTGTGTGTGTGTGTGTGTGTGTGTGTGCGTGTGTGTGTGTTTGTAGGAAATGATGTAGGGAGATGTGAGTGTGTGTGTGTGTGTGTGTGTGTGTGTGTGTGTGTGTGTGTGTGTGTGTAGGAAATGCTGTACAGAGATGCGAAAGCATGTATGAGAGTGTGTTTGTGTGTGTGTGTGTGTGTGTGTGTGTGTGTGTGTGTGTGTAGGAAATGCTGTACAGAGATGCGAAAGCATGTATGAGAGTATGTGTGTGTGTGTGTGTGTGTGTGTGTGTGTGTGTGTGTGGTCTCGCTAATGCAGAGGGACAATATTTTACTTAAAGACTAAAATGTTGTCCATTTGTCATTATTAGAATACTTTTTAATTGAAATTGGCTTAGTGAGACAGAATCAAAGAAAGACAGAGAGACAGAGCCACAAAGCCAATTTCAATAAAAAAAGCACTCTAATAATAGTCTAAAAACTCCAAGAAAGCTCCAAGCTAAGCTAGTCTTCTTCTCTGTGTAGTTCCTTAAACCACCAGTAGTAGAGATACATGGTATATATGTAAATGTCCCCTTAAGGCCATACCAATGTTTCAGCTGCATGGTTTCTGAATACCCATGACTTTTCACTTTTTTGCTTTATAAGCCTTTACTGGTGCATTTGGGTCAATAAAGCCTGAATTTATTATTTTTCAATGTTTTTGTTTTACTGGTTGATATTGAATGAGCAATAATCTATTACATATATGAAATAATCTTTCCAAAGGCTATTCACTTATCACTTATTCTTCATTAATGGACTGAATAGCATTATAACATTTATTAATGTAATTAGATATATATTGTTAAAGCTTTCTCGGCTTCAGTATTTCTACTCCATGTATGTTATTTGCATTATGGAAACGTTAGTCTTCACTTTCCACATTGTTGCACCATGGGTTTTTCATTCCATATTAAAAAGATAGAAATATAGCTCTACTAAACTTTCTAATTTTATGTTTCTATTACTTTCCCTAAATCCTTCATTATATGGCTTTCTTCCTTATAAAGTTTCTCAGATTTTGTATAGTTAACCGCTAATAGTTTTTCTGTCTCTTCTAGTGAATTTCTATATAATTTATAAGTCTTAAAGTTGGAGTTTTTCTATTCTAAAAGCCTTTCTGAAGGCATTATGTTACAGGGTAGTCTAAAATATCTCGGGTCATCTCATCAATGACCATCTTATTGGCAACTATCCTTCTAATGTGCCCTTTTGTCAAATGCACATACCCATCAAGTGTACACAGTCAATGACAGTGTGCATGTATACAGTATCATCACTATAAAGGCACTATGTTCCCATTATGTAGAACTCTAGATTCCTTTTAAGAAGAGAAACTGTATATTGAGGGGTGGGTGCATTTCTGGATTTGGGCTTTGGGGTTTGAGTGACAAGTAATTGTCAGGTAAGAAGTTTGGTGAGTAGTAAAGAGTTTGTTATTGGCTGTTTTTTTTTTTTTTTTTTTTTTTTTTGCATTTTTGAATGAGTTGTAGGAGTGCTTCAGGTACTGAGTGGTCTCCTGCTCAGTTTACATAACAATATGAGTATTTCATGCAACACATGATTAAGTGCTTCTTGGAAACAAGGATAGGAGCACTTGGTGTGTGTACAGATTTATGAGTTAGGTGGTGAGTACGTTACAGACAATGGCAGAGAATTTGGAGTCAGTAGGAATTTGTCTGAATAGTTAAGAGCAGGGAACATGTTGCTTTCATGTGATTTCGGGAGAAGTGGCTGAGTGTACGTGTGTGTGTGTGTGTGTGTGTGTGTGTGTGTGTGTGTGTGTGTGTGTGTGTGCGCATGCGAGCTGATGTCTGTATTAGCGAGACAGAGAAAAAAATGCCAAGCTGTCTTTCTAATGACAGAGGAGCAATATTTTACTTAAAAAGTAAAATACTGTCCCTCTGTCATTATTAGAAAGCTTTTTATTGAAGTTGGCTTTGCGAGACAGCAGAAAAACATGATGAGCTTCACTTGGGGTTTTTTTCCGCTGTCTCACGAGTGTGTGTGACAGAACCACAGAATAACAGAATGACAGAGCCACAAAGCCAGCTTCAATAAAAAAACACTCTAACAAAACAAAGAGTTCATATATAAATAAAAATGTATTTATTTATTTATTTGATGTTTGTTTACCAGGAATATTTGACTAGGTCAGAAATAACTCATTTTCAGCGGAAGCTTGGGGAGAGATGCTCCAGTTACATACAGATATGTGTAAGCTTTATACAGATAACATAAAAATAGCATGAGTTACAATAACATACAGAGACTTAGAAAAATAAGACTTTATACAGATAGCAACAAATTACCTGACTTACAATTAAGCAGGTACATTGATATGAGATGGATGGTAACTACTCAAGTAATTGATATAGATATGCAAGTAAATGATACAGAGTGAATGGACTACAGATGGAGACAGAAAGAGAGTGAACAAGTGTTACAGTCTGGTGTGATCTGGAGAAGAGATTAGCCTGGATCAGAACAAGGGCACAGCCAAGAGTTGAACATGTGTTGTTTCAGTACAGTTTTAAAGGCAGGTAGGTTAGTAGTAGTTCTCACAATAAGTGGAAGAGAGTTCCATGCTTTTGCAACATAGTTGGAGTAGAGGCTTTGTCCAGCTGTCGTAGAGGGTTTTTATATAGAGAGAAGCACTTTTCATTTTGGATCTAGAAGAGCTCGGTAAATTGGTTAAGTATTGAAGTGGCATAAAGCATGGAGGGTAGAAGGAAAGTTTTGGCAAAGGTGGTTTTGGAAGAAGAGGTTAGTGTGTGTTTGTTTCTGTAAAGTGTGCCAAGTTTCTGGTGGGTTTTCTTTATGTTTTTTGAATGTAAAGAAAAAAACAAAGGTGACCGTCTATGGTGGACAATTTCAATTGTGGTGTTATCAGCAAAGAGAATTTTGAAGCTATTTAGATTAGTAGTACAGTTCTTTGGCCGAAAAAGAAGCAGTTTACTTTCTTTGGGGGGGGGGGGGAGGTTGAGGAATAGTTGGCAGTTGGTAAGCCAGGATTCAACAGCAGAGAAGCTTTGTTGAGTATCGGCGAGAAGCTGGGGTAGTGTGAGATAGGTACAGATTATTGTGGAATCATCAGCATGTTGTATTAATGTTCCACTAGCAGATGCTGTACAAAGGTCATTAGTAAAAATATTAAAAAGTAAGGGTCCTAGGATAGATCCTTGCGGGACTCCTGTGGGATTTGCTAAAAAGGGGGAGATAACATTTGACCATTTTACAGATTGTTTTCGATTTTCTAAGTAACTGTGTAGCCAGTTTAGTGTAGGAGAGGTAATTCCTAGGTTACAGAGCTTATTTAAGAGTAAAGAGTGAGACACAGTATTGAATGCCTTTGAGAGGTCAAGAAACAGTGCAGATACAGCAACCTGAGTCTCTAGTTCTGTTTACAAAGTCGGTGAAGGTTAAGAGGGCTGTAGTTTTGCTGTGGCCGGGACAAAAACCATGTTGTGTGTTTGTAAGGAGGTTGTTATGCTGTAAGAAATTCATGAGTTAAAGATTAATTCATGTTTCCAGTATGGCTATGGGTCAAAAGTTTGGAAGTTCTGCGGAGTTACCTCCTTTGTGAATGGGGATGATATGGGACTTTTTCCAGATACTGGGTACTTTGGACTCGACTGATCAGGATGTTGACTGGATATTCTGTGGAGTCAGCTACTAGTTTTAAGTATGCTGGTGGAAGGCTGTCAGCGGAAATAGAGCAGGGTTTGAGTTTGCACAGTAATCTTTTTATTAGGTTTGTAGGCATTGGTTGAAGGGTGAAAGTGAGATGGTTCTCAGAAGGTGGTTCTGTGCAATGGTAGTAAGGAGAGTGAGAAGGGTCTGGATCAGGTGAATGGGAAGTATTAGGGGTAGATAAAGAGGAAGAGTGGCAGGTATTGGAGGTTTTAGTGATAAGATCAGTTATCGATTTTATGAAGTGGATGGTAAAGTCTTCAGCAATTTAAGAGGGAGGGGCATTTATGAAACCTTAGATTCCCTTTTTGTTCCGGGGGGAGTACAGTTGCAATGGGAACCAAAACTCTTTTGGATTAGTTCTGTGCTTCTGCAGTAGCTGACTATACTACAGCTGTTTGTCTTTGGTAACTAGTTTTTTAGCTTGGTTACATAGCTGCTTAAAAGTAATTATATCTTGCTCTTTATTACTTTGATTCCATACAGCCCATGCTGCATCCTTTTTTTTTCATTAGGTTTTTACATTCCTTAGTTAGCCAGTAAAAATGTTGATTTTTTTTTCACTAAATTGAAACAGAATGCCTTTTGGTGCTGTAGTAACTAATTCTGTTTTAACATTCATGTTCTAATTGTGTAAATAATTGAATAATTTGTTCAGTATTTCAGTGCTCGTCTAGTTCATGTCTGTGAAGGGCAGCATGACCAGTTTACCCACCTGGTTAACTAAATGAACAGACATAGTAAGCATATGATTAATGAGATGATTCCTGCTTTGTAGGGTATGATTCCCTCAGCCTCCATTTGCCTACGTATAACACTGAGCAGTGTTCTGTGGAAAGTAGAACATTTGGCTAGACTCCTAAATGTTTTCCTTGACTGCATGCTAAGTAACAATCTATGAATTTATAAAAATAAAATAAATAATTAACCAAGTGAATAACATGGCCTCATTTTCAATTTCTAGGATAGAAAAGGAAGGGTGAACTGTGCTTCCTTATTATTTTGCTCCAAACAGGTGTTCAAAATCTTCCTCATGGGAGGAAGGCAAGTATTCTGTCATTCTACGGTATCTACCTTCATTCTGAAAGGCCTCCCTAAAGAAGGAGCTATTAAGAAGAAAATCAGTAGTAGTAAAAGAGGAAAAGGATTCATTATCTATGTCAATTTTCATAATGTAACCTCATATTTTACTTTTTGGTATAAAGTGTTAACTAAAATGGAGAGAGACAATTTCCATTTTCACAGATGTTTATGTTTCAGACACGGAGGGGTACCATCACAGAAGGAGAAAGTGAAAACTGCAGAACAGAGAAAGGGAGGGGCATTGGGGTTTTGAGTTTTTCGGGAGTTGAAGTAGTTGGCATATGTGACACCAAAGCCAGAAGATGGGCTGGAAAATTTAATTTTGCAAAGTGAGGGACCCTAACATTTTCTGTAATTGCTTGGCACAAGGTTTTCTCATGCATACATAATTTCTGCTCTGTGGAGTATATTCCTGAAATCAGTCATGGGCAGAAGCTCGATGGCAGACCATGGCTGTGTCTACCAGGAAACTTCTGTATCGGGCGTCCTTAATTATGACAGATAATCATGTAGTCATTGCTTGAAAAAAAAAAAGCTTGAACACAAATTCCAGAAGGATTAGAGTCAGAAACTACAATAAGCAGAAACCACACCTGCCATTTGGAAGTCAGTCCTCAAATCTTTGGCCAACATTAATAACATTCTCCCAGGCAAAGCATTCAAAGTGGAATTCAGCTGGGGCTGTGTAGTAGCAACCTTGCTGCAACTCTTAGCAGTTAAGCAACCTGGTGGGTATAAACTAAAAGTCAGTAAAAGGAAGATGCTACTGGAGGAAGAGTGTAATCTAAGAAGGAAGCAGAATTGGGGATCTTTGACTTGGTCTACTGATTCTACACCTAATGTCAGATGTCTGTGGACTGGAGATGCTCCACTGCTCTGTCAAGTAAGCTTTTTCTCCATATTTATCTTTAGGCCAACTGTCAAATGGCAAGTTAAGGACTTGATTTTCTCTTGAAACAGAAGCTGAATACATCATGCAATGTCCAGAACAAAATGAAGACCACAAAAGAACTTCACAGACCAGTCACTGGGGACCAGGGCATTTTCATTTAGCACTATAATAAGGACAGATACAAAGTGCAACAAGTCCACCTCACCTGCAGTTTTGCGAAGTCTCCATGATTTATCATGAGCTTCCTCAATGCATTCAATGACAGCTCCAGTTCTCTAAGTGATGGGAATTTCTGAAAGTTATCTAATAAATAAAAGCAAGAAACAACAATTTTGTAAAATGCAAGAGCCGTAAAGTTGTGTAAGTAAATGCATCATAACTAGGGTTGCCATCTTTTCATATGCACAATGTGGGAAATTTTTTGTAGAAATGTCAGATTTTACAGGACAAAACATACCAACAGTCAACAGAAAGGACAGAGTTTCACTTTTTTGTCAAAATAAAAGCTTATTCTTGTAGCATTTGAGTTGATTATACTATTTCTTATAAGATGAAGGTGTTTCAGATGCAAAATAACTGTTTTATGCAACTATTAACGAAAACGTATGAAATATTTTTTTGTCCTAAAATCCCAGGACATTTGCCAATTTTAAGTTTTCTTTTCAGGACACAACTGCCCAAAGAGGGACTGTCCCTCACAAAGAGGGATAGGTGGTAACCCTAATCATAACAGTAGATGTCTGAATAGATCACTCTTGCAGTAGTCTAAGCTATTTAGGTTATATAATGGTCACTCAGTTTACAAAGCCTTAAGGCATTCCATATGCCCAAACCATTCTAGTTTGGGCACCAGTACCTCACAGCTTTCTTGCCCCAAGAAAAAGGGAAGCTACTTTGTCCACACTCTGGCTTAACAAGATCTACTAAAATGGGAATGTAAGCAAGAAGAAGTTACTCCACATTAACTGCTAAACATGTTTAAGTTTTCATTTTCCAGTTATTCTTTGTAACTAAATTCATTTTTGCTGTCACTTCAAAAGGGCCTTGCCACTTTGTAAGAATTTGGTTTTCAGCAACGGACACAAATGCAATCTCTTTGTCCCCTATCTGATACTCTTTAATGGTATGTGTTAAATGTTATTGTTGTGCTCTTTCTATGTGCTCTTTGCAAATAGATATTATAATTCTTAACCTATATTGAAGTTCTGTGTAATATCCTACTGTACTCTTAAATGGAGTGCTTCTTCCCCAGTATTTCCCTTGCTTTATTTAGCAAGCATTGCAGATGTCTTTATTACAGAGTTTTGTGTAAATTCAATGATAAGAAGTGTGAAAGACTGGAAAGAAAATGCAGGTGTCTGTAGTGAGTGTGTTCACTGAAAATGTTATGCAACAGCATGTCCCAAAGTAAAGATAGGAGAAACACAATCAGCACTTTAAAGAGAGGAAGTTAAAGAACTGGTATTCCAGAACAGGGATATAGTCCCAGAACTGCCTGCCAGAACTAATTTGCTTCAGCTCAATACTGAGATTATCCTTGGTGAAAAAAGTAAATCTAAAGCAATGTGGGTATCAGAATCCAGAATCCCAAAGGCAATCAATCACTAAAGGTGGAAAAAGAAAAGATGCACAAGTTGGAGGTCAAAGAAGAATCACAGAGTGAGTAGAATAGGCATATTGTTTTGACTCCTAAACTTGAAGATAAGATTTTCCAGTGACTTTAAAAACTGAACAGTATGTGCAATTTTTATTTCATTTCTAAAGTGGGTGAAATGATAGAAAAGTTGGGTAAGGCGAGATTTCTGTTTACAATGGACTGAGTTACTAGCAAATCCCATTAACTCCAGCAGCTAAGCAGAAAACAGAATTCTCCTACACAATGGACCCTTTTCATTATATAATAATGCTGTTTGGTCTTCATAACGTAACAGCAGTTAAATCAGGTACCCTTTCCTGCTACAACTGTAGCTGCTGTGATGCTATTAACAAAAATAATATTTTTCAACATCCAATAACTAGGAAGAATTATGTATTCTCTGGTTTAGCAGCATGTGTTGCAATGAATAAAATATACCTGGCTACCTGTAACAGATGTCAGGCATTTTATGTTGGAAAATCCACCAGAAAACTGAAAGAAAGAATAACTGAGCACCATTCAGAAATAATGAGAAAGACTGACACTAATTCCCTGGTTAAGCAAATCAATACATATGGGAATACACATAAATTCTCTTTTAGGGTGATAGATCGAGTGTATAAGGATATATGAGGGGGAGACTTGAACAATAAGCCTGAGATGGAGTATCAAAGGATAATACGCCTTTGTGCGGATGTACCACCAGGTTTAAATCAGACTGTTTCTTTAAAACCTGTACCAAGATATAAACAAATGTCTGAAATAGAGACCTGTGCTTTTAAAATTTTTGTTCTTAATTAAGATTGATTGTTTAATTGAATAATTAATGGCTGTGTGATTTCTGATAGTATAAATATGGTTAGTATGTGTTAGCATTTTATACACAGATGAAGGGTTTGTTTGACCTGAAAGCTCTGTTTTATTAAACGCTTGTCCAGTATCAGTGTTGCTTGGTTTGTTTTATACTGCATCCAGTTTTGGTCTTCATAATGTGCCAGCAACATTTCAGAGGCTAATAGATAGGATTCTTAAACCCCATACCAAGTATGCAGCAGCTTACCTTGACAATGTTGTTATTTTTTTCTGAAGACTGGGGAAAGTCATCTTGCCAAGGTCCAAGTTGTTGTAATGTCCTGGAAATGGGCTGATTTAATACCTAATCCAGCCAATTGTACATTGGGTATGGCTGTATTAACTGAGTATTTTACACACATGACAGTATGGGAGAAGGTAAAAACCCCAGGCAAAAAAGGTAAAGGACATACATAACTGGCTCAGACCATCTACCAAAAGCAAGTCCAGACCTGCAAATTTATACCAAATGTCATCACTGTAGTATACCTCTTAACTGGTTTAACCAAGCGGAGGGTCCCTCTGAATGCCAAATGTATAGAAGAAACCAACCAAACATTAGATAAGTTACAGAGTATGCTGTGTTCTGAGCCCATCCTCTTAGCCCTAAACTTCTCTAAATAGTTTAAGCTGTTCATAGATGTCTCTGAAGTAGAATTAAGAGCAGTACTACCACAAGTCGATGACTGGTTATACAAGCCAGACATTAAGCATCAGAGTGAAGGTACTCAGAAACTGAGTGGGAATATGTAACTATTACATGGGCTTTATCTTTCTTTAAACATTATCTGCCTTGGGTAGACAATTTTTGTTGATTATGGACCATGCATCACTTTAACAGTTATACAGATAGACACTAATTTCAATGTTTTCAGCTGTGCTGTGCATTGATCCACTGCCATTCCAGTGTAAAATAATGTTCACTTGTTCATAGTCAAGTACTAGGCTAGCTGCCCTTGTGGGTCATTTTAAGCCTAGCCAATTTCCTTTCCAAAAGTGAGAATCAAACCCCGTACCTTGTGTCTGTGAGGTAAACACCTTAACCATTACACCACCCCCAACCCCCACAAAAAAAATAATAATCCTGTTTATTAACCAGGTTGGCCCACAGGACATACAGAGTCCCTTTTAAGGGGTGACCCAGGAGCAATGTCTGCTTATGTGACTTGCTTAGGGTCACATAGGAGGCAAAGGAGGGCAAACAGAATCAAACCCTGTGTCACAGTAACTATAGCTTGGAACATTAACCTCTTCACCAAATGTCAGACCAGGGCTGATGTCAAGTGAATGCAGATGGGCTATCTCAGGCCTACACCCCATTTACAAATGCTAGAAACACTGTTTTTACAGTGGGTAGGTTCATATAATATAGTGATTGCATTGACAGTTTGGAATGCTAAGGGAGCAGTGGGGAAGAAAGGGAAGCCCTGAATGGGCTCAGGTTGCACAGTAAAGGGTATAATATTGCAACAGGTACAGACTTTACAGGCAAGAAACAGGACGTAATGTGAGAATAAAAACAGCTGTACATAAGACCTAAGTGGAGTACACTTGACAAATACATTTACTTATAACCCTTAAGGGATTTCTGGATAGGAGGGCCCAGCAACTTTAAGTGGAAGAAAATACCTTTGGAAGTTGGGAGATGCCATTCTGCAAAGGAAGCTGAAGGAACATTGTTGCACCAGTGAAGTTTGCCTTCCCTGTGTAGGAAACTGTTGGGCATCTTCCCTACCTGTGGAATTGTTACTTTTTGTGCTGTGAAGGTGCTACAGGAAAATATCTGTGAGTCTTGGATATGTGTTGTCTATTTTTGAGAGATTCTTTGTATGGATTGTGTTGCATAGGAAAGAAGGCATCCTGACTGCTATTTTCGACAAAGAAGTAAGTAATGTTTTAAATACTGAATTTCAATGACATTTTCTGGTTTACCCACTTTATCAAGAACAGTTTCCTTTTGTTCACCTTCAGTGCAAATAAGCTCATATGTAATTATGAAAATCTGATGTCTAAGGGTGTTTCTTTGCCTACTGTTGAACTAAAATACAGCAACATGTATAGCTTAATGGTGAAAGTACAGCTGTATAGGTAAATTTACCATAACAGTAGATGTTCGAATGATCACTTCTGCAGTAGACTTAGCTATATAGATTATATCCTGTCAAGGATATAAAAGCCACCCAGCTTCCAAAACTTTAGGGGACCTACCACACATCAAACTGTCAATCAGCTTGAGCTGAGCTGACTAAATAGATAGGTTTAGGTGCCAAGCCCTTCAGAACTTTCATGCCAACAAAGAGAAGGAGGCTGAATCCTGAAATGGCAATGCTAGAAACAACAAAAATTAAATGTCCACACCCTGGCATAAACAACACACCAAAAAAACAAGGGAGATGTAGGGAGGGAGCAACTACTGCAGCAGTGATCATTTGAGCATCTAGTGTTATGGAAAGTTTACATACACAACCACACTATGTTCATCATGTTTTGAATTCATCATAGTTTGGATTCATCAAGAGCAGATCATTTATTCAACCCAGTGGATTTTTTGAAAAGGTCTCCAATGCAAAAGATGAAGGCAGAAAAGTACATACCGCATACCTTGGCTTGGCTAAAGCTTTTGACATAGTTCCCCACTCAGGCATAATAGAAAAGCTAAATAAATTGGGAATAAGCCCCTGCATTACCTGCTGGATTGCCAACTGGGTCACAGATAGGAAGCAGATAATCAAAATACAGGATGTTATATCCACAAAGAGACCAGTCACCAGTGGAGCCCCCAGGGTTCAGTGCTCGGATCACTCCTGTTTGGCATCTACTTTTCTGAGGTAAAAGCCAATTCCAACAGGCTCTGGTTGACTAAGTTTGAAGATGACCACAAGCTAGAAGTTTTCATTGAATCCCCAAATGGCTTAGCCATCCTGCTGGAAGGTTTGGCCCAAATAAATAACGGGTGCAAAAATTATGGACTGAAACTGAATGCCAAAAAATGCATTACTGTATCCTTTGGGAAGTCATCTACCCCACAGAACTCCTGCATAGACAATACACCACTAAGAGTTGACCCAGTTGTTTGGGATTTGGGAATTTATGTGGATGGTAACCTAACTTTTCATCAGCATTTGTCTAATGCTGTAAGAAACTTCTTCTATATTGCACAGCTTATAAACAAAAGGATTGTGTCTAGATCTAAGGATGCCATTGTCCACCTTCACTCAGCCCTCATTAGGCCAGTTATTGAATATAATGCCCCCTTTGGCATGTATCTGTCAAGACATGTGCAACAAATGGAACACCCACAAAGATACCTTATTAAATATAATTGGCATAATGACCTACATGGAAGGACTAAAAGTCCTGTCACTATACTTGGCACTAAGAGGTGACCTGTGTCTTGCATACACAATGTCAGCTCACCCATTACTGATGGATTTACTACATATCAGCAAAACAAATGGCATGAGAAATACTCTGTCTAGCGATCTAAACCTTTTCTGTAACATCAACAGAATGGTTTGGAGGGACAGATATATCTCACAAAGAGTATTGTTGCTGTGGAATAGACTCCCCATCCACATAAAACAAAGTTAATTCTTGTCTGTATTCAAGTACAGCTGTACTACTAATGGACATAAGGCAGCTCCTAAATGCTTTATCCTATGCATAGGTCCCCTCTAATTACCTACGGTATGATCTTAGTTATTCTCATTGGGGTAATATATAATTATCGGCAATGGGATAAGTAAGGCCAGTCTATAAGCAAATGCGATAGGTTATTTTGATCCAAAAAAGGGAAACTGCTAAGTTTAAAATGACCTGCAAGGGCAGCTAGCCTAGTACTTACCTATGAACCTATATTGATCACTGCTGCAGTACACCTTAGCTATGTGGGTAGATTACCCTTCCTTAATACATTTGGGAGGAGGAAGGAGAAGGGCCCAGGATCCACTGGAGAGTGGTCCTTGCAAAGCCTGACCTGGAGCAAGAGAAGGAATTAAACTGGTAAAGCCTTGTCATCATATGTACAGAAGACCAAGTTACTGCTTCTATAATACGTCTAGAATCCAACCCTTTCCAGAAAGCCATAGATGAAGCCAAGGCCATGGTAAGGTGGGCCTTGACCCTGCCTGGAATAGTTTTGTTGTAGTGAGTATAAGAAGAAGTTATGTACTCACCATAACGTTCCATCTGAGTAGGTATCTTCATTTGTCTGCAACCTTTGGGATACGGATCCGATCTCGGATCCGAGCCGGCAACTTCTACCACAGCATAGATCTGAGCTCCTAGCTCCTCCCTTTACCCATAATCCCCTGCCAACCCTGACTGACCTCAGATCAAGTTTGCCCCATATAACAACTGTTACTATGTCCCGGAAGGGACTCATCTAGGACAACTCCTAGTCAGAATCGTATTGGTCAGGGGGAAGGAGGGGGGGATGGTTGCAAACAAATGAAGATACCTACTCAGATGGAACGTTATGGTGAGTACATAACTTCTTAATCTGAAGTAGGCACTTCATTTGTCAGCAACCTTTGGGACAGAGTCCCCAGCTACCTGAATCTTGGGTGGCCTTTATGGAAGGATAATCCGGAGCACTGCAGAGCCAAAGGACACCCTACCTTTGGAGACAACATCCAGTTTGTAATGGCTGATAAAGGTATGAGATGAAGCCCACGTGGCTGCGGAACAAATATCTTCCAAGGGAACCCTAGATCTAAACGCAGCTGATGTAGCAACGGCTCTAGTAGAATGAGCGCGGACTCCCTGAGGTGCAGGCCTTCCCGAACTGTGATATGCCAAGAGGCTACAATTAGCTATCCACCGTGATAGGGTAACTTTAGAAACTGACTTGCCTAAATTGGTTTTTGCAAAGGAGACAAACAACTGGTCGGATTGTCTATGACCAGCAGTTCGATTAATATAAAAATGCAATTGTCTGTGCATGTCCAAAGAATGCAGTTGATACTCTCCTTTGTTCTGATAGTTGGGGAAGAACACAGGAAGATTAATAGATTGATTAATGCTAGCTTCCGAAGACACCTTAGGTAGAAAGGACGGATTGATCCTGAGGTAAACTCTATCCTGATGGAAGGCCAAATATAGTGGTTTGACACAGAGAGCCTGAAGTTCAGAGATTCTTTTAGCTGAAGTAATGGCCACCAGAAAGGCAGTCTTCCAAGAGAGGTATTTAAGATCAACCGTGGCCGCTGGCTTGAAAGGAGGCTTTGTCAAGGCCTGTAGAACCAAAGATAAATCCCATGGCGGTACTACCTCCCAGACAGGAGGTCTGAGGAGGAAGGTACCCCTGAGAAAAGCATTACAGAGCTTGGAGGTAATAAGAAGGCCCGACTCATGCCCTACATGATAGTGCGAAATCGCTGCTAGTTGTACCTTGACTGTAGAGCAGCTAGCCCCCTGATGAAAGAGTGTAGTTAGGAAATTCAAAATTGAAGTTAAAGGCACCATAAAGGGATCTAAGTGACGGTGCTCAGCCCAGATGGAGAAACGTTTCCACTTACTCCGATAGACCCTTCTGGTGGATGGCTTGTGTGCTGCTACTAGAATAGCTTTGACTGGTGAGGAGATTCCGGGAGTCCTTATCAGGAGTGGAACTGGAGCACCCAATCCGTCAGCTTGAGGCTGACCAGGCTGGGGGTCGGAAGACCCAGAGGGTGAGTAATGAGATCCGGAAGGGGATCCAGAATCCAGGGCGGATGAATCAGGTGAGACCATAGGTACAGGAACCACATCTGACGAGGCCAGAATGGGGCAATGAGGATCATCTTGCTCCCAAACCGACTGGCTTTCTGTAAAAGTTTTAGCATCAGGGGCAGTGAAGGGTAAGAGTAAAGAAGACCGGGAGGCCAAGCATGTACTAGAGAGTCTCTCGGGGACTTCCCCTGAGGGGGGATCAGAGCGAAGTAACTGTTGCATTTGGTATTTGAGGGAGAGGCAAAAAGATCGCAACAGGGTTGCCTCCATCGGGCAAACACTCGCTCCGCTACTAGAGGATAGAGAGACCATTCATATGGGGTCAGAATTGAACGACTGAGCCTGTCTGCTAAGATGTTGGACCATCCCGGAATGTGCGTTGCAATGAGAAAGCGGTTGGTGGATATCACCCATTCCCACACTCTCATGGCCTCGCGACAAAGAGGATAAGACCTGGTTCCCCCCTGTTTGTTGATGTACCAGACAACTGACATGTTGTCCGTTTGTACCGCAATCGTCCCAATTGGAAGAAGGCTGTGAAGTGCCTGCAACGTCAGAAGCACCGCCCTCATCTCTAGGACATTGATATGCAAGGAGGTCTCTATATCGTTCAACGTGCCTTGGACCGTTCTGCCTGAATAGTGACCCCCCCCCACCCCAGGCGAGAGGCATCCGTGGTCACTGTGGCGATGGGAGGAGGCATCGAGAATGGGCGTCCCATGTGGAGGCTCGGGGACTGGAGCCACCACACGAGCGACCTTCTGCAAGCACTGCTTAGGGGAATAGGATGAGACAGGGTGTTGCGGGACAGGGACCATTGCACCTGGAGGGTTCACTGTAGGACCTTCATATTTAGAAGGGCTAAGGGCAGCAGAGAAATTGCTGCCGCCATGGATCCTAGAGCCCTCAGGACCAAATCCGACAGTGGGGCTTGGAGTTGGAGGATGGCCTGTACATGCAACCTCAGGTTCTGAAGCCGATCTGGAGTCAGGAAAGCAAGCATTAATCTGGAATCCAATCTCACTCCTATGAAATCTATTACCTGTGTAGGAGCCAGAGAGGATTTGGCCATGTTGACAGTCAACCCTAGGCATGGAGCAAGATTGAGGAAGTAATCCCTGCATGAACAGAGTAGATGCCTTGTTGGGGCGATGAAGAGCCAGTCGTCCAGGTATGGGAAGACCTGAATTCCCTGGAGTCTCAGGTGGGCCGCTATTGCTGCCAAGACTTTGGTGAACACCCTGGGGACTGAGGTGAGACCGAAGGGGAGGGCCCTGAACTGAAAGTGACTGGCTCCCAGCCGGAAGCGGAGAAACCCCCTGGAGCATCTGTCCACTAGAATGTGATAGTACGCATCCTTGAGGTCTATCGAGCACATCCAGTTGTTCTCCCGTAACAAAGGGAGAATAGATTGCAGCGTGACCATCCGGAACTTTTCTTTGGGGACTGCCAGGTTCAAGACAGAGAGGTCGAGGATGGGCCTCAAGTCCCCCGTCTTTTTTGGCACCAGAAAGAACCTGGAGTAAAACCCTGATCCGAGCTGATCTGGGGAGACTGGTTGGATGGCTCTTTTTTGTAAAAGCTGCTGAATTTCTGTAGCAGCCACCTCCCTCTGACTGGGTGGCACTTCGGGGAGGCTTTTGGTTTTGGGGTTTACAATAAAGGGAATTTGGTAACCTCTGGATATTATACGAAGCACCCAGCGATCTGTCGTTATGGACTCCCATGTTGCTAGGTGCCTCGAAAAATGCCCCCCGACTGCCTCCAGAGAGGAGCAGTCGGGCAACCCCTCAGGGGTTCTGCGTGGGTCTCTCAGAGAAGGGTTCTCTGGACCCAAAATTCCTGGGACCCCCTCTGCCTCTAGGGCGGCGTCCTCCCTGTCCTCCTCTGCCACGAGAGGACTGGTTGTCCGGAGCAGACTGAGATTGCTGTGATTTCCAGAACCACATCTTCTTCTGACCCTTTTGGTTCTTGGAAAAGGACCTCTGGGGAGCAGAGAAGTGGACTCCGACGGCAGACAGTGTCTTCCCGTCTTTCTCGCTCTGGACTAAAGTGTCGCGAATGGTTTTGCCGAACAGTGCAGAACCATCAAAGGGGGCATTCGCGAATGATGCCTTAAAGGGTTCCGAGAAGTCACAATGTCGGAGCCAGGCTTGTTGCCTCATGACCAGGCCGACTCTGCCAGCTCTAGTGGTTCCCTCAGTGGCATGAGACAAGAGCTGCATAGAGGTGTTAGAAATGGAATGTAGAGTAGACATTCGGGAGGAGTACAGTTGTTTGTCCCCTTCCGACATGGACTCTGGGGGGGAAGCAGCGTATTCTTTTATTAGATCCCACTGCATCCGGATGATGTGTGCCATATAGTTCAGCGCCCTCAACGAGAAGGTTGCTGAACTGAAGGCCCGCTTCCCAAGGTGGTCCATTGCATGAGACTCCTTGCTCGGTGGATGGACTGCGGAGCTCTCCTGAGCCAACTCTCTCTTGGTGGCCGCCGCCACCAACATAGCATCCACGAGGGGACCTCTGCTCCAATGGGTTCTCTCTGCAGGGGCACTCAAGATCCTATCTGGATGCTTGGGGACTAGCTCTACAGTGTCCGGCTCCTTCCAAGCCCTGGTTGAAATAAGGTCCACCAGGGGGTCGGGGGAGGGGACACCCAAGAGTAGATGGCCCTGCCTCAAACTCCTCTAGGAATACGGACTCATCGGAGGAAGCCTTGGGGGCAGACCAACCCCCCCTAATCCTAAGCATTTCCATGATGTCTCCAAAGGAGACATCCTCGGGGGGTGATCTTGGGGAGTCTTCCCCTTCATCTAAGTCCGTATCTTCCGTAAGGGACACAGGGGAGTCCACGTGCCTCCTCTTACACTTAGCCTTGTGAGGAACCTCCACGGGGAGGGGGCTGTCCGAGGAAGCCTCACTTGCAATGTCATGTTACGAAGGAACACCCAGAGGTGTTGAAGCAGGCTGCCTCAAAGGCCGGGTGATGGGAGCCTGGACCAGCTGAGAGGGAGTGCAGGGGGGAGCCAAAGCCAGGACCAGAGGCCAGGATGCACTCAACAGTGCCCTCTCCACCGCAGCGAAAGCCGAGGGGGAGCCGCTCTCGATCAGATCCAAGAGCCGGCTCCCACTCGGATCCAAAGCGGGGATCGGACCCGGGGCCGAGACCATCGAATCCGAAGGACCCGTGTGCTCCGACTGGAACGGAGCTGAAGGCACACCGAATCCCTCGGATCCGAAGCTCGGTCCTCGGCTCTGAGAGGTTGGATTCGACAAGCTCGAGGGACCAGTCGGAGCCGAAGTGCCTAGCACTGTCGGCTCCGACCCACCCCCGGATCCAACGCGGCTTGGCTTCGAACGCTCCGAAACCGGAAAACGGGTCGGAGAAGGAGCGATTGGAGCAAAAAATGGGGTCGAGCTCCCCCCTGGATGGGGGGGAGGGAAGAGCACTCCCATCTGCAGCTTGGCCTGGATGAACCTCCTTATCATCCGGTCCATGTCTGCATCTGACATACTAAAAGTGGACCTTACCGAGGCAGGCCTGGAGTGCCACCTCGATGACCTTGACGGGGACCGGGTAAACTCCTCCTCGGGTCCTGGTGAGAAGCAAGGGGACCGGAGCCGAGGAGGAGGCGACCCAGAAGCCCTGGAGGGAGAAGCCCATTTGGCGGGCGAGGCCAAGGAGGAGTCCTCGGCCCGCCGCTTATGGTGCTTCTCTCTCCGCTTGGCTTTTCTGGCCTCCCTATCCTCCGGAGCCAAAGTGGGAGGTTGAGTCCTGACCGGAGGAAGGGAGGCAGGAATGGCCACCACCAAAGGCTGGGTAGCGGCCACAGAAGCACCGGAGGTCGGAGCCAGATCTGGGGGCAAAAGGCCCGCCAGAATCAGCTTCGACCTCCGGTCCTTAAGTGCCCTGGGGTTGAACGCCGTGAAAATCGCGCATCCAGAGGAGAGGTGTTCAACCCCAAGGCATCTAACGCACTGAGTGTGGCCATCCGCCGGTGAAAGCTTATGGCCACACTCGGTGCACTTCGAAAAAGTGGCTTTAGGGGTATCCGACATTATAAAATAAAGGAAACACACTCACTAGGCCCCTACACACACCACACACACACTACGACCAGCGAGGGCAGGGAGGAGAAGGACCACAAATTAAATTTAATTAAATTAAATTAAATTTAAAAGAAGAGCTAAAGGGAATGCCTAAACAATCGCTCACACTCACACAAAGAGAAAGGGAGAAAAAATTGAAATTTTTTTTCTCACAAGTTCGACCAGACCAGGAGCTCAGGAACCTAGCTTGTAGCTTGAAGCGAGGCAAACTAGATCTGAGGTCAGTCAGGGTTGGCAGGGGATTATGGGTAAAGAGAGGAGCTAGGAGCTCGGATCTATGCTGTGGTAGAAGTTGCCGGCTCGGATCCGAGATCGGATCCATATCCCAAAGGTTGCTGACAAATGAAGTGCCTACTTCAGATCAAAGGTTTATGACAAAACCATTTGGAAACGGTCTGTTTTGACACAAGGTGTCCCTTCTTCTTACTTTCACAAGAAATGAACAATTGATATGAAGATTTAAAAGATTTAGTTATGTCAAGATAGTACCTGAATTGTCAGTGGACTTCCAAGTTATGGAGTATCCTTTCTTCCACATTTTTAAGTTTAGGAAAGAAAAAAGGGGATAGATATTTTGGCTTAAAGTAAATTTGGATACCACTTTACGCATAAAAGAAAAATTACTTCTCAAAGAAAATGAGATAGGGTTGACTCACCATAGGGGCTTGCAACTCATATACCCTTCTTGCAGAAGTCATAACAATCAGAAAAACTGTTTTCTTTGTTATGAACCTCAAATCAACCAGGTTACCAACTTCTCTAACACAAAATTAAGATCCTAAGGAGGAGGCACAAGCTTTCTTGGAGACTTCTTATGCAAAACCCCTTTCAAAAACATTTTGACATTTGAATGCTTTAAAAGAGGAGGATTCATGGGCAGATGTGCTGAAATGGCCAATAAATGAACATTGATGGAGGGGTAAGTAAGGCCATAAGATAGTAACTCACATAAATATTGTAAAACCAGAGAATAACTGCCCCTGAATGGGGGGCTGGTTATGCCGTTGGTACCAACTAAAAAAAAAAAACTTTTCCATTTGCTAATATATGATTTTCTAGTAGCAGGTTTTCCTGCATCCATTAGTTCCTGCTGTAAAAAAGGTTCCTGAAGGGAATTAAGACCTTATCATCTAGGCAATCAGTTTAAGGTGATTGGGGTCAAACTATATCAAATACCCATGATCTTGTGTGAGTAGATCTACTCTGTGAGGAATCTTGTGGTAGTTGCACCTGGCCATTTCCAAAAGAAGAGAGAACTACTGTTGCCTGGGGCAGAAAAGAGTCACCACAATGATCTTGGGGGATTCCTTCTGAATCTTCAGAAGTACACTAAATGTCAGTGGAAAGGGTAAAAAAAAAACTCACAAAGGAACATTCCCTTCCAAGGAAAAGAAAAGGCACCTGTCTTCTTGACCTTCTCACATGGGATTCTGGAGCAGAACCTTGCCAGCTGATTCATCAGAGTGGACGCAAGTAGGTGTAGTTGAGGAGAAAGGTGTAGCTATGGGCACATCCGGTGCCAAAAGCTACACCAATATGGTCCTGACATGGGAGGAAAAGATTGTACTCAATGTTAAAGGTCACTATGCTGGCTCTATTCTTTTCTACAGAAGATTTGTTGATGACATTTTTTTTGTTATGGGGTGGGGGTGCATCAGAATTAGAGAACATTATTACCTTTTTGCACAACATCACTACTTTTCTGAATTTTACTTACAAGCACTATATTTTGAGAAGGTTATTTTCTTGGACGTCCTTGTTTCTATGGATGCAACAGGAGGTTTTAACACCAGGCTATACAGGAAGTCATGTAGAAAAAAAAAATAAGGTTCTCCAACATAGTAGTATGCACCACCCCATGTTTATAACAATATTTTAAAGGGCCAAGGAATGAGAATATCACGTCTTAATAACACTGAAGAAGGTTTTACAGAGGACTTGACAACACTCTGTGGTGACTTTTTAGAGAGGGATTATAAGCAAGTTGAGGTTGATAGGATGGCTGATGAGGTACATCGCCTGAGGAGAAGTGTAGCCAAACTGTATTTTTCTGTTAACAGCACAAACATTATGGGAGATAGAGCAACTGGAACCAAAGCACGTGTCATTAATTTTGTCGTACAGCAGTGACTTTGGACAGATACTCAGTGCTACTGACTCCAACTGGAATATACTTACAATGAATGACCATGTTAACAAACTAGTAGGTGAACGCCCTTTTTTCATGTATAAAAAAAAAAGTCTTTAAAAAGGCGTCTTTGTTAAGTGAAAATGGAAATTTTAATGTATCTGCTCCTATGTCTGTAGGTACGTTTGGTTGTGGTAGTTGTAAATATTGCTCATATTTAGACAGTTCAAACATGTTTGTGCATTCATTATCTAAACAGAAATATGTGTTTAAGGTACATGTTACTTGCAAGACCCCCAATTCAGTTTACTGTAGACACCTGTACTGCATGTACTAGTACCTGTACTGCATGTACTAGTTTCTATCTGGGCAAGACAAACCGCCCTTTCTATGAAAGAACACGTGAACATTTATATAGTGTAAAGAGATATGACGTGACAAATGCTCTAGCGAAGCACATTATGGAGCATGATTTTTCTCATACTTTTACATTTAAAGCTGTTGAACAGATTTACATGGTGCTACGGGGTGGAGACTTAAAGAATTTTACTAAGGCAAGGGAGCTATGCTGGATTATGCAGCTTCAGGACTTAATGATAGAGTCTCTTTAAAGCCTGTACTCAAGTCAAGGGATTTGCATGGATAATGCATAGTCTGCTTTGATAGGCTGTTGAATTCATTTCTTGGCTTTTTAAATGTTGGTTTGTGATATACTATTTGTCTGATGAAGCACATCTGTGCGAAAGCGCTCAAGTTTTTATGTTTTTTATGTTGTTTTAATTAAACAATTTTTTGAACTAGACTTATCTTTGGAGTACCTTCATATTTTTTACGTACTTGTGGAACTCCTCACTGGTAAACCAAATCTTGGAAGACCCCCCCCCCCGATCTAGTTTCCATTCTTGAGGGTCTGCCTTTGTCCTGTTCATCTTGCCTGCCACACAACTTTGCTCTGAAGGAATGTAGGATGCCTATAGAGTGAGACTGTGCTGTGAAGCTATATCCCAAGTTAACATGGCTAGTCTGCAAAGGTGGTATGACCAGGATCTCCCTTGCTTATTGATGTACCACATGACTGTGGTATTATCTGTAACAACCTGACGAG
Organism: Protopterus annectens; assembly: GCF_019279795.1. NCBI lineage: Eukaryota > Metazoa > Chordata > Ceratodontiformes > Protopteridae > Protopterus > Protopterus annectens. Next base: position 876,478,750 of record NC_056735.1, on the reverse strand, counting down.
GTCCCAGGAACCAAGGATTATTCAGAGAGGCGAGTGCCTTTATCAGGAAAAGCATCTTTTTTTATATTTATGTGCTTGCATTGTCCTTTGTGTCGTACACATCTTGCACTTTTATCCCTCCTGAAACTGCTCCCCAAGAAAAGTCTAAAGCATCTGTGGTGACTGACAGCTTTGGAACAGGGAGGGAGAACGGGAGACCCAGAATTATTGTTACTTGTTGTCTCCACCAAGTGATTTCTCTTCTGACAAAACGTAGCAGTGGATACCATTGTATCTTTCACATATGGAGTCTTGCCAGGGGTATCATGAAAATCATACATGCCATGAGACCCAAAATCCTGAGGTATTCCTTTGCAGTGGACTGAAGTCTGACTGGAAAACCTTAGCAATAGATTTAGAAATAGATCTATTTTCCTGTGGAAGAAACACTATTTGAACTAAGTGTCAAACTGAAACTCTAGGAAAACAATGTCATGAAAACAAGTCAAAAGACTTTTGAATGTTCACCTGGAATCCCACCTTGTTTAAGAAATCTTTCACTCAAGTGAGAGATTACTGACACTTTGAAAAAGACCCTGCAGGGAAAAGCAATTCATCTAAATTTGGAAAAATGTGGATACTCTGTAGCCTGCAATGAGCTTTAACTGGAACTAGATACTTTCTGAATGGTCTTGGTGCAATGAATAGTCCAAAGGTTAAGACAGAGAAATGATAATGTGATCCAGAAATACAAAAGTCTAGGAATCACCTGATTTTTGGATGAGTAAGGATGTGATGATAAGCCTCTTTTAAATTTAGTGTTACCAGCAAGCTTGAATTAGGAAGAAGAAGAGGTAACAGGTCCTGAGGTGATATTATTAATTTCAGCACTATCACAAATAGGTTCAGGAAAGAAAGATCCAAAAATCAATGAACAAAAAAAATAGGAACGTGTCTGTGCAGCCAAGCTGAAGACCAAGAATCAAAGTGTAAAAGCTCATGTAGTATACGACCCTCCAGGACAAAGCTCATTTAATTTAACAAAGTGCACTCCATGTGAATGTAGCAAAGCATTGTTTAATAAAAAGGTTAAGCACTTTTGTCCCTTCTGCTCTGTTGGGACTTCATCAGCACCAAGATAAAATTAGTCATCCAGCTTATATAATTAATAAGAACAAAAACCAGTGACGCTACTGAAGGCAGTCTGGTCAGCAGAAAAAGTACAAGAAAATATAACGGAAGTATCACCATGGACTGTCATGTGAACAATTTTCAAACCTTTAATAAAATATAATTAAAAGCACATCAATTACAAACAATGAAAGGATTAGTGGTTTCAGCCATAGCCTTCTTCAGATCCTGATTCATTCTAACCAATCATCTTCCTTAAAAATAGAATGAATCAGGATCTGAAGAAAGCTGCGGCTGAAAGCGCTAATCCTTTTCATTGTCTGTTGTTGTTTTATGTGCTTTTATTTACATTTTATTAAAGGTTTGAAGATTGTTCACAAAGTCCGTGTTGGTATGTCCGTTATATTTTCTTGAGCTTGTATAATTAAAAGAGTATCTTGTGACAAAAAAGCATCATGTGACATAATTAGAATCTTAAGTGAAAAGTTCTTAATAGAAACAAGTACTAAAATACAAACTGATGAGAGCTGTTGAAAGCCTGAAAGTACATCTAAAAAGTACACATACAAACTACATGTAAAGTAATGAAAAATGGTGCAAAATAATTTAAAACATGCTGGACAAATTCACTGAAAATAATATTACTATATTTTCCTAGCTCTTAACTTTAAAATAGGTACCAATGAAATGTGATCATTCAGAGGTTTACTTTTAAATTTGTGAAATGCCTGTGCTCGACCGGCATGTGGTCGAAAGGCACTTTTCCAGTGGGCAGAATGCTGAACCAGAAAACATCAACTACACTACACCGAATAGGTAGTGTAGGTCGATTATCTGAGTTCGGCGTTGTGAACTGAGATTGCGGTTCAGTGAGCAACAGGGAATTAATCCATTTCCTCCCTGCAGTGTGATCTCAGAGTTGTTATATATAATTCACAGGGGGCATGGGAACACAGCCCCTACATGGGGTGTGCAGGGGGGCTTGCCTCCCTTGCAAAATAGTAAATACATATACCATTGACTGTGGAATGTCACTGTATGTTAAGCTGCATAGCATGGGTGACTGACATCATCACCTGCTATGTCAAATTGAACTATGGGTGTCGATGTATTTGGTCTCAACTTGGCTGCCTTTTCGATGGTATGGATTCATGATTTCAGGTCAACATTGTGACCAGTCGACCAATGCTGTTTAGTTAATTCAACAGTAAACCCATTCAGACCAGGGGGATTTGAAACATTTAACTTTAATTGCCAGATTAGTTCCCTATTCTCCAGAAATGTTTCACAGTCACTCCTCCTGTCATTGTGAGTGACTTCCTCAAGAATACCAAAGAGGAATCTGTTGTAACTAATACATGACAATGTATGCTTATACAGAGAACTATTAGGGTTTATCTAGAAATATAATAATGTTTATTGACGTGTTTGTGAATACATCCTTCTGTTTTACCAACATAAAAATTGTTACAATCAAAGCAGATGACAACATGAACTATTCCTTTTCTGAAGCAGTTACATTTTACTAATTTCACTCTTTGGTCCCTACACAAACAGATGTCTCCCTTTAAAATAAAGGGCATTGGTTACAAACTGCATTTATCTGTGCCTGTTGTGAAGCTTTTCGTATGTTCACTTGGTGTTTTCTAAAACAGCGATTTTACATTTTTTTACCTGTTTTGTAAATGAAGAAGGGTTTGCCACCTACAAGACTATGTAGGCTAGGGTCTGTTTTGAATAAATTCCAGTTATTGTGTATTACACTTTTTTAATTCATGGGTAAACCCACCAAATGTAATGACCAAAGAGTTAGTAAAACATGTAGTCAAATCTTCAGTAGCTTCTATCCAGGGCTTACTCATATAACCAAGTCCCGAAAGGGCTGATATCTTGACCCCCACTCTTTAGTAATCTCTTACCTAATAGTGTTCAGAAAATTGTGTGGCTACCCCCTTTCTAGGAACATGTTGGTAATCTTGTAACATTCTGCCAAAAATAAGTCAAAAGTTGAACACATTCTTGCTGCCCTAATCAACTGCCCTTTCAAAACACTTTTTTTGCAGGTGTATGGGTGACAGCTTTTAAAATTTAAGTAGGTGTTTCAAAAAGTGCCTTTCCTATAAATAGTAGATTCAAATTTTTTTCAAGTTCAGATTTTTTAAAGTAGAAACATCTAAGCAGTTACATAAATGTTTGTCAAAATGGTGGGTAACTTTTAATAATACAGTAGTGGTAATTACGAATATCTTCTTCTGCACCCAGCCAGAGAAAATAAATAAAAGTCATCTAAGTATCTAATGTACCATTTCCAACAGGATGAAAAAGTAGAGTCACAAATATAGCTTTTTTCCCATATGAACATTACCAAGTTGGCAAAAACTGAGGTGCAAGCTGCACCCATTGCTACCCCCTGTACCTGCAGGAAAGTATTCTCCCTCAAAATAGATAGAGTTGTTTTCAAGTACAAGTTTCAAAAGGTCTGTAAGTAATCTAATTAAGCAGTTGTCTAGTTGTGTGAGCTCAAGTATTGCTGAATGAAAAAATCTAAACCCGTGTTGTGGGGAATAGATGTAAATAAATCTGTCACATCTACTGTTAAAAAGATATTTTTGTCATTATATAGGTCATGGGTTAACTTACAAAGAAAATCCCAAGAGTCCATTAAAATGTGTTGAGTAGAATTTAAAATATTATTAAGAGTCTGATCTACAAATATCGCTAGAGGATACGTTTTCGACCTTTGTGCAGAGACTATAAGTCTATATGGAGATCATCCACATTTTTATGCACTTTCAGGATTCTAAAAACAGCTGGTATGAGGGGAGTTCTGATGGAAAGAAAATTATATGCATCATAGGTGACTATACCTTGTTAAGCAATCTTCTAGAAAATATGCTGATTTCATTTTTGAAAACTGTAGTGTGTGTCTTGTAACATACTACAGATTTTACTCAAGTAATCAATTTTATAAAGATATTACAACCCCATCTCCCTTATCCGGTTTCATTACCCTAATAAGGTGGCTGTTTCTCAAAGCGTTAAGTGTTCTCTTCTCTAACAGTCAAATTTCTGACAGTGACCTTCTTGGCTTTGTCATAATTGGAAGCCACACTCCCAGCTCATCAGCTCTCTCTGCCCTGAGGGCAATCTGCCCAAGGCAGAGGTCAGAGCCAAGCTGTCCAGTGTCGAGGTTCCAAGGGCCAGCGATGGCTCCGACAACTTCAGAGTTGACTCTAACACCTTGGATCCAACAGGGACGCTACAGCTCCAAGAGTCATCTGGCTCCAAAACTGTAGGAGGCAGAGCACTCCGAGATCTCCTTGGAGCCGAAGATACAAATATATTTGGATCCAATCCAGATAGACCCGGTGTACTTGGATCCAGAGGCTCCAAAACAGATGGATGGATCTGAGAAGGAGCTGAGAGAGGTGGAATAGTCTGAAGAAGGGCTTCCTGACCCAAAGGGGTAAGGAGCCGGGAGAACTCCCATCTGTAGCTGCACCAAAAGAGATCTCTACATCATTCTGTCCACATCAGCTTAAGTCAGATGTCTGGAAGAATGACAGGAAGCTAAGGATGGGGACTTCCATTCGAAAAAAGGAGAAGGCACTGGATCAATAGTGGGTGAGTACCAAGTTCTTGGTAAGGGTGTCAGACCAGAAGCATTTGGATCCGAGGAGGACATTATCAGATCTGGTGCAGATACTATAGAAGTAGTCTTTATGGATCTGATTTATGTTTTTTATTAGGCGGGTCCATGGATGAAGGAGTCGAGGATCCTGAAGGCTTAGGAGACTTAGTGGAAGTCTCCTTAGTTTTAGTCTTGAAGGGTTCAGCTCCAGCAATAGCCTCAGAGAAAGATGTAAGGAGTAACGGTTTTAAAATGAGTTTATTCTTTTGGTCTTGAATGACATGTGGATTAAAGTTTTTACATATCTGGCATTCAACTTTAAGATGATCCAGGCGCAGACAATAAACACACAATGAATGCACATCTGACAAAAACAACTTGAGCCCACATTTTTGGCACTTCTTAAAATCAGAAGGGCCTTTATCTGACATTTTGAAATGCAAATACAAGTACAAGAAAGAAATTAAGATAAGAGGAAAAAAAAAAAAATCACTTTTTTTTTTTTTAATAAATAGGAAATGAAAAGAGTACCAACAATGGTATGAATGATACACTAAGTTACAATGGTAAAAAGAGATTGTGCAAGTATAAGAAAAGGGAGAATTTATAGAGATGAAAGGAATAAACTATTATAGGCTAATAGGAAATTGAAAAAAATGATCATTTAAATGAATCCCTTGAGAGCTGAAGGCAATCATGTCTATTTACGAAAGCGGCAAACGAGATCTGAGATATGTTACAAGTTGGTGCATTATGGGTAAAGGAAGAGTTTGTGAGCTTTTTTGGTGGCCATGAGCTAAAGTAACGGCCGAGCTGGAGCCAAGGATAGTACCGTTGTTTACCTACCATAAATGTAGATTTTCGAGTGTATTCACTGCTGCAGTCATTACAATTGGGTTATCCTGCTGGCAGGCTACCCGCAGTCGGCCTGAGTTCCAAAGTCTAGGTCTGGCATCGGTTGCTGTCGCCTCCTCCCTAACGTCAGTGCGCCAGGGGTATAAAAGATGCAGCCGACGCAATTTTCTTCAGTTTTTCTTGCCCCAGATGTCAGATGCCACTAAAATGGTAGGCTCACTAATGCCAAAAAGCATGCATAACTTAAAAACAACTTTTCCTTCCTTCATCTACAAGCAAATACACCACATAGGTTGTACAGAATAGAGAAGTGCAGATAAGACCCAGCAAGGAAAAAGGGAATGGAGGGAGGGTAACCTGGACTGTAACAGTGAATACACTCGAACAACTACATTTATGGTAGGTACACAACTGTACTGTGTTCATCATGTTTCACTGTTGCAGTCATTACAATTGGGTTGAATCCCAAAGCTATGGTAGGGAGGCTGGTGCTAAATAGGATTAGGAGAGGCTATCAGGCCCTGCAGAACTGCAGTGGTAAAGCCTGCCCTGGATTTAGAATAGAGAGGTAAGTGATAGTGATTTGTAAAAGTATGCACTGAACTCCAAGTTGCAGCCTCTAAGATGTCTTTGGTTGGCACTCCTCTGAGGAAGGCTGCTGAAGTGGCTGCTGCTCTGGTGGAATGTGGCCTAATGCCCTTAGGCACTGATTTGCCATGCTGTGAATAGCAGAAACGAATGCAGTGTCCTATCCACTTTTAAATAGTCTGCTTTGAGATAGGCTTTCCTTGTGATCCTGCAGCATAAGCTACTAGAAGTTGTTCAATCTTTCTGAAAGCTTTGGTTCTGTCCAAGTAGAAGCGTAGCTGTCTGTGAATGTCCAAAGAATGCAGAAGTCTCTCACCCTTATTCTGTGGGTTTGGGTAAAAAGTTGGCAAGTGAATTGTTTGGTTAAGGGCCACACTGGTCACTACCTTAGACATAAATGCAGGGTTTGTCCTCACAGAAACCCTGTCAGGATGGAAAATGATAAAAGGTTTCACAGCCATGAGTGCCTGTAACTCTTGAGACTCATCTAGCTGAGGTTATTGCTAGGAGCAGAACTGTTGTCCAGGATAAGAATTTTATATCAGCTGCAGAGGCTGGCTCAAAGGGAGGCAGTGTAAGTTTTTCCAAGACATAGTTGAGGTCCCATGTAGGTATTAGTGCTCTCCTTGGGGGTCTTATGTTTTTGGCCCCTCTGGGGAACTGCCTTAGTAATGGATGGGAAAAAATAGGTGGTTCTGTATTGTAATGAGCTGAAATGGCAGAGGCATGAATTTTAATGGATGAGAAGGAAAGGCCTTTATCCAGCATCTCAGTTAAGTATTGTAAAATCTGAGGAATATTTGGAACAATCGTGTCAATACCTGGTGCCTGGTTCCAAGCACAGAATCTCTTCCATTTTTCTCCATAAGATTTTCTGGTACTAGGCCTCCTGGCCTCCAAAAAAACATCCATAACTGCTTTAGAAAGAGGTGTGTCTTGAATGGCTACATTATCCACCATGCTGCCAGGTTTAGGGTCCTGAGTTGGCTGTGCGGTATCTAACTGTCTTGTTGAGTCAATAAGTGAGGAATTTGAGGTAGCGTCCAAGCTGGGCATTGGGACAAGCTCTTTAGGATTGGGTACCAGTGCTGGCAGGGCCAGTCTGGGCCAATCAGAATCATTTTTGGCTTCTCTTATCTGAACTTGAGGAGTACCTTGGGGAAGAGAGGCAGAGGAGGAAAGGCATATACTGTTAGGTTTTTCCAGCTGAAAGATAGAGCATCCACTTTCCATGCTTGCTTGTGATAAGTCCTTATGCAGAATCTTTGTAGATGGCAATTGTGAGGAGAGGCAAATAGGTCTATGTCCGGGCATCCTCATGTTCTTTGTTATCATGCTGAAGACTTGTGGATCCAATTTCCACTCGTGGGGATCCATTAGGTTTCTGCTTAATTCGTCTGCCAGAGTATTTATCCTTCTTGGCAGGAATTGTGCTTGCAGATGTACTTGGTAAGTCAATGCTGTGTCCCACAAGTTCATGGCTAGTCTGCAGAGTGGGTAGGAATGTGTGCCCCCTTGCTTGTTTATGTACCACATGACTGTGGTATTGTCCGTCTTTATCAGTAGCTGTCCAAGATGAAGTTGATCAATGAAGGCTGTCAGGGCATTTTGAACTGCTAGCATCTCTTTTTGATTGATATATAGATGCATTTGATTTGCGGACCATGTGCCCTGAATACATCTTCCTGCCATATGTGCCCCCCAGGCATAATCTGATGCATCTGTTGTCAATGTCTGCCTGGCTGTGGGTAAGGTGAATGGCTGTCCTGTGTTGTGGTGACAGGCTTTTGCCCACCATTGAAACTCCTGTTGCAGGCAGGGAATGAGAGTAATTATTGTTTCCAGGCTGTGACAATGTTGAGTCCAAACACTTTTTAGATACCATTGAAGTTTCCTCATATGCAGTCTTGCATATGGAATTAGCAGAATGCAGGATGCCATGAAGCCCAAAGTCCGCAGATAACTGGGTCTTTGTTGCCAACATTTTGAAATAAGTAGTTAGTTGTCTGTGTTTGTCTGGCATGAGTTAAGCCATCTGGGCAGTTGTACTTAAGCTTGCACCCAGGAATATTATCACTTGAGAGGGTACGAGTTTTGATGTCTTTTCATTTACTGTGTACCCTAGGCCTGCTAGTAATGTTTTTACAAATGCCAGATGGTGTAGAAGAGTGTCGTTGTTCTCTGCTTGAATAAGGCAGTCGTCCAAGTAAGGATATATTTCAATTCCTTTTTGTCGCAAAAAGGAATTACTGGTGCCAGGCACTTTGTGAAGACCCTGGGCGCAGTAGATAAGCCAAAGGGCAGTGCAGAGAATTGGTAATGCATTGAGCCAGCTATAAATCTGAGGTATCTTCTGCATGATTGTCTGACTGGGACAAGCAGGTATGCCTCTTTTAGGTCTAAAGTCACAAGCCAAGCCTTGTTGCCCAGCATGGGCAGGAGCTGCTGCCGAGTTAACATTTTGAATTTTGGAATGTCCAGGAATGTGTTCAGGATAGAAAGGTCCAATATTGGTCTCCAGGTTTTGTCCTTTCTGGGCACCAAGAATAGCCTTGAGTAAAATCCTTGTCCCTGCTCTTGCTGTGGTACTTGCTGAATGGCCCTCATGTCCATAAGGGATGAAACTTGTTTTTGTGCCTCTGCCCATTGATTGTGTGGCAGGTCTGGCATACCGTTTGGCCTTGGCAGGGTGTGAAAATGGAACATATAGCCCTGGGATACAATATTTAAGACCCATTTGTCCTGGGTGATCATATGCCAATTTCGAACAAAAAGTGCTAGTTTTCCCCCCAAAGGAGCTGCCAGAAGATAAGTGCTTGGTGCTGGCAGGGGAAAGTCATTGAGACTGTTTCCTGTATGGCTCTGATTTTTCTTCTCCGCTTTTGGAGGTAGCAGCACCCCATTGTTTAGGCCTGTATGAGCCTTGGGGCATCTGTATCTACCTCTTTGTGGCCTGTCTGACATTGGAAAGGACCAATTCTTTGCAGGCCAGTTCCTGCTAAATCTGGGAGGCTGTACCTGTAAGAAATCCTTGACTGTTTGCATAGATTTCGCTTTGTCCTCCATTTTCTTCAAAACCTCTTCTGCTTTAACACCAAACAAGGTATCATGTTGTAATGGAGCATCTAATAATTTTGCTTTAACATGATCGGGCATATTCTGTTCTTTTAACCAAGCATGTCTCCTAATGACAGAACCTGTAACAGCAGCCCTGCAAGAGGCCTCTAGAGAATCAAAACCATATTGCAAAGTATGCTTTCCTACTTGTTCAGCTGCATGCAATAAATCCTGCATTTCTTTGTTTTCTGCACATTCTGAATTTGTCAAGATTTTTTGTTTAAGCAGTGACATTAGACATTGCTGATATTTAAGCATATGAAATTGACAATTTAAAGCTCTTACAGCCAAGGTAGCAGAAGTATAAATCTTTTTCCCCCATTTGTCCAGGGCTCTTGAATCCCTATCAGAGGGTATAGGGTTTTTTGCAGTGGATGTCTTGACCCCTTTGGGACCATGAGAGATTGTTTCTGGGTCTGCAGCAGGGTTTTTATAAAGAAATTTATGTGAATCAGGAACCCTGTAGTATCTGTCTGGCTTAACAGGAGCTGGTGGCAAAGAGTCAGGAGACAGTCCGAACTCTGAAAATACATAATATACAATGTCTAAAACAGGAGGAATAGCAAGGGGCCAGTGCTGAGGTAATAAAAGGAAGTCTCTGAGCCTTTTCTTGGATTCTGAGTAATCTTGGCTCTCCCAGTGGAAATGCTCCCTCATAGTATGCAGGGTTTCCCCAAAAGAATAATCCTCAGGAGGAGAGGCTGAAGGAATAGTTTCTTCAGCATCAGAATCCTCATAGGGAGGAAGAGAATATTCCTGGTCAGAAGAGGAATCAGAAGAAATGGAAACCTGATCTGAAGATGCATATTCTACCTCTTGCCTAGGCCTGTTATCAGAACGGGGATGGGAACCCCTGATCAAAGTAATTAGGTCTTCGGCCATTTTAAGCATCTGTTTTTTAGGCATGGAGGCCTGTCCTGGTGAATGTTGTACTTGTTTCTTTGTCTTTAGAGCTGCTTTAGACTTTGCCTTTGAAGCTGAAGTTGGTTTTACATATAACTGTGTAGGCCTGAAAACACCCTCAGAAGCCGATGCCTGCTCATCGGCTCTGGACCCATCTGAGGGAATAGTTTCCAAGTGTCCAATACCTTGAGTTTCCAGTGGCCTGGTCGGCTACACGTGGGAGTTGGAAGCAGCCTGTGGCTCTGAGGTAGTGGGCGTCAGGGGCTGCGAAAGTGCCTCATCGAGAACCGGCGAACGGCCTAGCGGAAGCCTAGTCGCTGGTTTTGGACCTTGGGTGCCTGTCCTTTTCTTTGCACTTTTTATAAAATCCGGTAGTCGGTTGCTCCAACGGCATTAAATAGTTAAATCTTCAGCTAAAATAATAAAATGCAAAATCGTACCGACGCTTAATAGTGCATTGGTTAAATCTAGGACAAAACCGACAACTAGCAACGTCGTGGTCAGGGCCCAGGCAAGGAATACAGTAAGAATGAAAATCCTTATGAGGTATTTGCTTCCCACAAGAAATACAATTATTAACTTTTTCTGACATCGGTCTGGAACAAGAAAAAAGTTTCCCCAATGGGGTACTTAGCTTTAATGAAGACTTTGGATCTGAAATTCGAATTTGAAAATCTCAGGAGTCGGCCGACCGGCACTTGCGAACTGTTTTTGCTTCGGGCACTGCACGGCAAGAAAGACTGAAGAAAATGGCATCGGCTGTATCTTTTATACCCCTCTTGTCTGCACTGTGAGCAAAAGACAGAAACTTTTTTTTTTTACAAGAACACAAAAGAACCAGCCCCCACTAGCCAAGAAATAATTACACAGAGGAGAGGTTTCAGTTTACACAATAGCCTACAAGACAGCAAGCACTACAGAGACAAATGAAAGTTTTTAAACAGATAAGGATTTGTGAAGATACTTAATAGACAAAGTGCTTTATATATATTAAATTGTAAAAACAGTAATCTGTAAAAATAATCAAAAAAATCAAGATACTTATATTTTGTAGCTCAGTTGCGGTCAACAACCTCTCTAGTCTGCACTGTGTGCAAAAGACAGAAACATTTTGTTTACAAGAACACAAAAGAACCAGCCCCCACTAGCCAAGAGATAATTACACAGAGGAGATGTTTCAGTTTACACAACAGCCTACAAGACAGCAAGCACTACAGAGACAAATGAAAGTTTTTAAACAGATAAGGATTTGTGAAGATACTGAATAGACAAAGTGCTTTATATATATTAAATTGTAAAAACAGTAATCTGTAAAAATAATCAAAAAAATCAAGATACTTATATTTTGTAGCTCAGTTGCGGTCAACAACCTCTCTAGTCTGCACTGTGTGCAAAAGACAGAAACTTTTCTTTTTACAAGAACACAAAAGAACCAGCCCCCACTAGCCAAGAGATAATTACACAGAGGAGATGTTTCAGTTTACACAATAGCCTACAAGACAGCAAGCACTACAGAGACAAATGAAAGTTTTTAAACAGATAAGGATTTGTGAAGATACTGAATAGACAAAGTGCTTTATATATATTAAATTGTAAAAACAGTAATCTGTAAAAATAATCAAAAAAATCAAGATACTTATATTTTGTAGCTCAGTTGTGGTCAACAACCTCTCTAGTCTGCACTGTGTGCAAAAGACAGAAACTTTTTTTTTTACAAGAACACAAAAGAACCAGCCCCCACTAGCCAAGAGATAATTACACAGAGGAGATGTTTCAGTTTACACAATAGCCTACAAGACAGCAAGCACTACAGAGACAAATGAAAGTTTTTAAATAGATAAGGATTTGTGAAGATACTGAATAGACAAAGTGCTTTATATATATCAAATTGTAAAAACAGTAATCTGTAAAAATAATCAAAAAAATCAAGATACTTATATTTTGTAGCTCAGTTGCGGTCAACAACCTCTCTAGTCTGCACTGTGTGCAAAAGACAGAAACTTTTTTTTACAAGAACACAAAAGAACCAGCCCCCACTAGCCAAGAGATAATTACACAGAGGAGATGTTTCAGTTTACACAATAGCCTAAAAGACAGCAAGCACTACAGAGACAAATGAAAGTTTTTAAACAGATAAGGATTTGTGAAGATACTGAATAGACAAAGTGCTTTATATATATTAAACTGTAAAAACAGTAATCTGTAAAAATAATCAAAAAAATCAAGATACTTATATTTTGTAGCTCAGTTGCGGTCAACAACCTTTCTAGTCTGCACTGTGTGCAAAAGACAGAAACTTTTACAAGAACACAAAAGAACCAGCCCCCACTAGCCAAGAGATAATTACACAGAGGAGATGTTTCAGTTTACACAATAGCCTACAAGACAGCAAGCACTACAGAGACAAATGAAAGTTTTTAAACAGATAAGGATTTGTGAAGATACCGAATAGACAAAGTGCTTTATATATATTAAATTGTAAAAACAGTAATCTGTAAAAATAATCAAAAAAAATCAAGATACTTATATTTTGTAGCTCAGTTGCGGTCAACAACCTCTCTAGTCTGCACTGTGTGCAAAAGACAGAAACTTTTTTTTTTTACAAGAACACAAAAGAACCAGCCCCACTAGCCAAGAGATAATTACACAGAGGAGATGTTTCAGTTTACACAATAGCCTACAAGACAGCAAGCACTACAGAGACAAATGAAAGTTTTTAAACAGATAAGGATTTGTGAAGATACTGAATAGACAAAGTGCTATATATATATTAAATTGTAAAAACAGTAATCTGTAAAAATAATCAAAAAAATCAAGATACTTATATTTTGTAGCTCAGTTGCGGTCAGCAACCTCTCTAGTCTGCACTGTGTGCAAAAGACAGAAACTTTTTTTTTACAAGAACACAAAAGAACCAGCCCCCACTAGCCAAGAGATAATTACACAGAGGAGATGTTTCAGTTTACACAATAGCCTACACGACAGGAAGCACTACAGAGACAAATGAAAGTTTTTAAACAGATAAGGATTTGTGAAGATACTGAATAGACAAAGTGCTTTATATATATTAAATTGTAAAAACAGTAATCTGTAAAAATAATCAAAAAATCAAGATACTTATATTTTGTAGCTCAGTTGCAGTCAACAACCTCTCTAGTCTGCACTGTGTGCAAAAGACAGAAACTTTTTTTTACAAGAACACAAAAGAACCAGCCCCCACTAGCCAAGAGATAATTACACAGAAGAGATGTTTCAGTTTACACAATAGCCTACAAGACAGCAAGCACTACAGAGACAAATGAAAGTTTTTAAACAGATAAGGATTTGTGAAGATCTGAATAGACAAAGTGCTTTATATATATTAAATTGTAAAAACAGTAATCTGTAAAAATAATCAAAAAAATCAAGATACTTATATTTTGTAGCTCAGTTGCGGTCAACAACCTCTCTAGTCTGCACTATGTGCAAAAGACAGAAACTTTTTTACAAGAACACAAAAGAACCAGCCCCACTAGCCAAGAGATAATTACACAGAGGAGATGTTTCAGTTTACACAATAGCCTACAAGACAGCAAGCACTACAGAGACAAATGAAAGTTTTTAAACAGATAAGGATTTGTGAAGATACTGAATAGACAAAGTGCTTTATATATATTAAATTGTAAAAACAGTAATCTGTAAAAAAAAATCAAGATACTTATATTTTGTAGCTCAGTTGCGGTCAACAACCTCTCTAGTCTGCACTGTGTGCAAAAGACAGAAACTTTTTTTTTTACAAGAACACAAAAGAACCAGCCCCCACTAGCCAAGAGATAATTACACAGAGGAGATGTTTCAGTTTACACAATAGCCTACAAGACAGCAAGCACTACAGAGACAAATGAAAGTTTTTAAACATATAACGATTTGTGAAGATAGTGAATAGACAAAGTGCTTTATATATATTAAATTGTAAAAACAGTAATCTGTAAAAATAATCAAAAAAATCAAGATACTTATATTTTGTAGCTCAGTTGCGGTCAACAACCTCTCTAGTCTGCACTGTGTGCAAAAGACAGAAACTTTTTTTTTTACAAGAACACAAAAGAACCAGCCCCCACTAGCCAAGAGATAATTACACAGAGGAGATGTTTCAGTTTACACAATAGCCTACAAGACAGCAAGCACTACAGAGACAAATGAAAGTTTTTAAACAGATAAGGATTTGTGAAGATACCGAATAGACAAAGTGCTTTATATATATTAAATTGTAAAAACAGTAATCTGTAAAAATAATCAAAAAAATCAAGATACTTATATTTTGTAGCTCAGTTGCGGTCAACAACCTCTCTAGTCTGCACTGTGTGCAAAAGACAGAAACTTTTTTTTTACAAGAACACAAAAGAACCAGCCCCCACTAGCCAAGAGATAATTACACAGAGGAGATGTTTCAGTTTACACAATAGCCTACAAGACAGCAAGCACTACAGAGACAAATGAAAGTTTTTAAACAGATAAGGATTTGTGAAGATACTGAATAGACAAAGTGCTTTATATATATTAAATTGTAAAAACAGTAATCTGTAAAAATAATCAAAAAAATCAAGATACTTATATTTTGTAGCTCAGTTGCGGTCAACAACCTCTCTAGTCTGCACTGTGTGCAAAAGACAGAAACTTTTTTTTTTACAAGAACACAAAAGAACCAGCCCCACTAGCCAAGAGATAATTACACAGAGGAGATGTTTCAGTTTACACAATAGCCTACAAGACAGCAAGCACTACAGAGACAAATGAAAGTTTTTAAACAGATAAGGATTTGTGAAGATACTGAATAGACAAAGTGCTTTATATATATTAAATTGTAAAAACAGTAATCTGTAAAAATAATCAAAAAAATCAAGATACTTATATTTTGTAGCTCAGTTGCGGTCAACAACCTCTCTAGTCTGCACTGTGTGCAAAAGACAGAAACTTTTTTTTTTTACAAGAACACAAAAGAACCAGCCCCCACTAGCCAAGAGATAATTACACAGAGGAGATGTTTCAGTTTACACAATAGCCTACAAGACAGCAAGCACTACAGAGACAAATGAAAGTTTTTAAACAGATAAGGATTTGTGAAGATACCGAATAGACAAAGTGCTTTATATATATTAAATTGTAAAAACAGTAATCTGTAAAAATAATCAAAAAAATCAAGATACTTATATTTTGTAGCTCAGTTGCGGTCAACAACCTCTCTAGTCTGCACTGTGTGCAAAAGACAGAAACTTTTTTTTTTACAAGAACACAAAAGAACCAGCCCCCACTAGCCAAGAGATAATTACACAGAGGAGATGTTTCAGTTTACACAATAGCCTACAAGACAGCAAGCACTACAGAGACAAATGAAAGTTTTAAACAGATAAGGATTTGTGAAGATACTGAATAGACAAAGTGCTTTATATATATTAAATTGTAAAACAGTAATCTGTAAAAATAATCAATAAAATAAATA